>NW_022262692.1:0-67500 GCF_002021735.2 Oncorhynchus kisutch | reverse complement strand
CCTCCCTCCCTCCCTCCCTCCCTCCCTCCCTCCCTCCCTCCCTCCCTCCCTCCCTCCCTGCCTGCCTGCCTGCCTGCCTGCCTGCCTGCCTGCCTGCCTGCCTGCCTGCCTGCCTGCCTGCCTGCCTGCCTGCCTGCCTGCCTGCCTGCCTGCCTGCCTGCCTGCCTGCCTGCCTGCCTGCCTGCCTGCCTGCCTGCCTGCCTGCCTGCCTGCCTGCCTGCCTGCCTGCCTGCCTGCCTGCCTGCCTGCCTGCCTGCCTGCCTGCCTGCCTGCCTGCCTGCCTGCCTGCTTGCTACTAGCTGGTGTTATTAAATAATGCAGAAGTCTTCCTCCTCCCCCCTTCTGTTGGCCTGGGAGACAGACAAGTCTTCCTAGAGACAGCCTTCTGAATGGTCCAGGAGACAGATCAGTCTTCCTAGAGACAGTCTTCTGTTGAGACAGGAGACAGACCAGTCTTCCTAGCCTCCTCCCAGGCCTTCTGTTGGTCCAGGAGACAGACCAGTCTTCCTAACCTCCTCCCAGGCCTTCTGTTGGTCCAGGAGACAGACCAGTCTTCTTAGCCTCCTCCCAGGCCTTCTGTTGGGCCGGGAGACAGACCAGTCTTCCTAGCCTCCTCCCAGGCCTTCTGTTGAGACAGGAGACAGACCAGTCTTCCTAGCCTCCTCCCAGGCCTTCTGTTGGGCCGGGAGACAGACCAATCTTCCTAGCCTCCTCCCAGGCCTTCTGTTGAGACAGGAGACAGACCAGTCTTCCTAGCCTCCTCCCAGGCCTTCTGTTGGTCCAGGAGACAGACCAGTCTTCTTAGCCTCCTCCCAGGCCTTCTGTTGGACCGGGAGACAGACCAGTCTTCCTAGAGACAGCCTTCTGTTGAGACATGAGACAGACCAGTCTTCTTAGCCTCCTCCCAGGCCTTCTGTTGAGACAGGAGACAGACCAGTCTTCCTAGCCTCGTCCCAGGCCTTCTGTTGGTCCAGGAGACAGACCAGTCCTCCTAGCCTCCTCCCAGGCCTTCTGTTGGTCCAGGAGACAGACCAGTCCTCCTAGCCTCCTCCCAGGCCTTCTGTTGAGACAGGAGACAGACCAGTCTTCCTAGCCTCTTCCCAGGCCTTCTGTTGGTCCAGGAGACAGACCAGTCCTCCTAGCCTCCTCCCAGGCCTTCTGTTGGTCCAGGAGACAGACCAGTCCTCCTAGCCTCCTCCCAGGCCTTCTGTTGAGACAGGAGACAGACCAGTCTTCCTAGCCTCCTCCCAGGCCTTCTGTTGGTCCAGGAGACAGACCAGTCCTCCTAGCCTCCTCCCAGGCCTTCTGTTGGTCCAGGAGACAGACCAGTCCTCCTAGCCTCCTCCCAGGCCTTCTGTTGGTCCAGGAGACAGACCAGTCTTCCTAGCCTCCTCCCAGGCCTCCTCCTAGGCCTTCTGTTGGTCCAGGAGACAGACCAGTCTTCCTAGCCTCCTCCCAGGCCTTCTGTTGGTTCAGGAGACAGACCAGTCTTCCTAGCCTCCTCCCAGGCCTTCTGTTGGTCCAGGAGACAGATCAAAGAAGGGAATACATAAAGATCACCCACCGTTACCTCAACTCATCAGGCCAGAGTCCAAAATGGGTTGGCGTGGTTACATGTGGTCTGCGGTTGTGAGGCCGGTTGGGCGTACTGCCAAATTCTCTAAAATGACGTTTGAAGCGGCTTATGGTAGAGAAATTAACATTTAATTATTTGGCAACAGCTCTGGTGGACATTTCTGCAGTCAGCATGCCAATTGCATTCTCCCTCAACTTGAGACATCTGTGGCTTTGTGTTGTGTGACAAAACTGCTCATTGTAAAAATGGCCTTCTATTGTCCCCAGCACAAGGTGCACCTGTGTAATGATCATGCTGTTTAATCAGCTTCTTGTTATGCCACACCTGTCAGGTGGATGGATTATCTTTGCAACGGAGAAATGCTCACTAACAGGGATGTAAACAAACTCGTGTAAGATTTTAGTGAGTATGGAACATTTCTGGGATCTTTTATTTCAGCTGATGAAACATGGGACCAACACTTCACATTGAGTTTATATTTGTGTTTAGTGTAGATTCCTCACAGTCTCAAAGGAGCTTTGTTGGGAAGAAATGGCCTTGGTGGGTAAATATTTGGGATGCAGTTATTGGGGTTTAATCAAAAGAAGCAGGTGAGTTGGTTAGTCCATCTGTGGTTTCTAAATGTCTCCCTTTGGTGTTTTCCAGTTAGAGGTTCTCCATTTCTGTAGTTTGAATGTTCAAACTCAGGTGCATCCTGTTTCCATTGATCATCCTTGAGATGTTTATACAACTTGATTGGAGTCCACCTGTGGTAAATTCAGTTGATTGGACATGATTTGGAAAGGCACACGCCTGTCTCTATAAGGTCCCACAGTTGACAGTGCATGTCAGAGCAAAAACCAAGCCATGATGTCGAAGGAATTGTCCGTAGAGCTCAGAGATAAGAATTGTGTCGAGGCACTGATCTGGGGAAGTGTACCAAAACATTTCTGCCGCATTGAAGGTCCCCAAGAACACAGTGGCCTCCATCATTCTTAAATGGAAGAAGTTTAGAACCACCAAGAATCTTCCTAGAGCTGGCCGCCCGGACAAACTAAGCAATCGGAGAGAAGGGCCTTGGTAAGGGAGGTGAACCTGATGGTCACTCTGACAGAACTCCAGAGTTCCTCTGTGGAGATGGGAGAACCTTCCAGAAGGACAACAATTTCTGCAGCACTCCACCAATCAGGCCTTTATGGTAGAGTGGCCAGACGGAATCCACTCCTCAGTAAAAACACTTGACAGCCCACTTGGAGTTTGCCAAAAGGTACCTAAAGACTCTGACCATGAGAAACAAGATTCTCTGGTCTGATGAAACCAAGATTGAACTTGCCGTCACGTCTGGAGGAAACCTGGCACCATCCCTACGGTGAAGCATGGTGGTGGCAGCCTTATGCTGTGGGGATGTTTTTCAGTGGCAGGGACTGGGAGACTAGTCAGGATTGAGAGAAAGATGAACGGAGCAAAGTACAGAGAGATCATTGATGGAAACCTGCTCCAGAGTGCTCAGGACCTCAGACTGGGATGAAGGTTCACCTTCCAAAAGGACAACAACCCTAAGCACACAGCCTACACAATACAGGAGTGCCTTCGGGACAAGTCTCTGAATGTCCTTGACTGACCCAGCCAGAGCCCAGACTTGAACCCGATCTATCATCTCTGGAGAGACCTGAAAATAGCTGTGCAGCGATGCTACACATCCAACCTGACAGAGCTTGAGAAGATCTGCAGAGAGGAATGGGAGAAACTCCCCAAATGCAGGTGTGCCAAGCTTGTAGCGTCATACCGCAGAAAACTCAAGGCTGTAATCGCTGCCAAAGGTGCTTCAACAAAGTACTGAGTAAAAGGGTCTGAAAACATATGTAAATTAGATATATTTTTTTATACTTTTACAAACATTTCTAAAAACCTGTTTTTTCTTTGTCACTGTGGGGTATTTTGTGTAGATTAATGAGGGGAAAAAACTATTGAAACCATTTCAGAATAAGGCTGTAACGTGACAAAAATCACTTTTAATGTGTAAAAAGTCAAGGGGTCTGAATACTTTCCAAATGCACTGTATAGGGAAAAGCCCGAGACGAGGGGTGCGTGCCCATATAGTGGATAACCTGTCTCTGTCAATGAACTCACATACTGCTCCCCTGTCAGTAGTGACAGCCCTGCCGTTTCTCCCTTCACACACACACCAACACATACCACATACCCAACCTGCAGCTGCGTGATGGATCAGCCCTGACAGCCCGGCCCACCGGAGGAGGAAGTGGAGGCAAGAAGAAGTCTGTGAGAGGGAAGGAAGGTGGCCCAGCGGAGGAGGAAGTGGAGGCAAGAAGAAGTCTGTGAGAGGGAAGGAAGGTGGCCCACCGGAGGAGGAAGTGGAGGCAAGAAGAAGTCTGTAAGAGGGAAGGAAGGTGGCCCACCAGAGGAGGAAGTGGAGGCAAGAAGAAGTCTGTGAGAGTGAAGGAAGGTGGCCCACCGGAGGAGGAAGTGGAGGCAAGAAGAAGTCTGTGAGAGTGAAGGAAGGTGGCCCACCGGAGGAGGAAGTGGAGGTAAGAAGAAGTCTGTGAGAGGGATGGTGGTGGTGGTACAGGGTTACTAGATGGTGGTGGTGGTACAGGGTTACTAGATGGTGGTGGTGGTACAGGGTTACTAGATGGTGGGTGGTGGTGGTACAGGGGTACTAGATGGTGGTGGTGGTACAGGGTTACTAGATGGTGGTGGTGGTGGTACAGGGTTACTAGTTGGTGGTGGTGGTACAGGGTTACTAGATGGTGGTGCTACAGGGTTACTAGATGGTGGTGCTACAGGGTTACTAGATGGTGGTGGTGGTACAGTGTTACTAGATGGTGGTGGTGGTGGTACAGGGTTACTAGATGGTGGTGGTGGTACAGGGTTACTAGGTGGTGGTGGTGGTACAGGGTTACTAGTTGGTGGTGGTGGTACAGGGTTACTAGATGGTGGTGGTACAGGGTTACTAGATGGTGGTGGTACAGGGTTACTAGATGGTGGTGGTACAGGGTTACTAGATGGTGGTGGTGGTACAGGGTTACTAGATGGTGGTGGTGGTACAGGGTTACTAGATGGTGGTGGTGGTACAGGGTTACTAGGTGGTGGTGATGGTTCAGGGTTACTAGATGGTGGTGGTGGTGGTACAGGGTTACTAGATGGTGGTGGTGGTGATGGTACAGGGTTACTAGATGGTGGTGGTGGTACAGGGTTACTAGATGGTGGTGATGGTACAGGGTTACTAGGTGGTGGTTGATGGTACAGGGTTACTAGGTGGTGGTGATGGTACAGGGTTACTAGGTGGTGGTGATGGTACAGGGTTACTAGGTGGTGGTGATGGTACAGGGTTACTAGGTGGTGGTGATGGTACAGGGTTACTAGATGGTGGTGGTGGTACAGGGTTACTAGGTGGTGGTGATGGTTCAGGGTTACTAGATGGTGGTGGTTCAGGGTTACTAGGTGGTGGTGGTTCAGGGTTACTAGATGGTGGTGGTGGTACAGGGTTGCTAGATGGTGGTGGTACAGGGTTGCTAGATGGTGGTGGTACAGGGTTACTAGATGGTGGTGGTGGTACAGGGTTACTAGATGGTGGTGGTGGTACAGGGTTACTAGGTGGTGGTGGTACAGGGTTACTAGATGGTGGTGATGGTTCAGGGTTACTAGATGGTGGTGGTGGTGGTACAGGGTTACTAGATGGTGGTGGTACAGGGTTACTAGATGGTGGTGGTGGTACAGGGTTACTAGATGGTGGTGGTGGTGGTACAGGGTTACTAGGTGGTGGTGGTGGTACAGGGTTACTAGATGGTGGTGGTGGTACAGGGTTACTAGATGGTGGTGGTGGTACAGGGTTACTAGATGGTGGTGGTGGTACAGGGTTACTAGATGGTGGTGGTGGTGGTGGTACAGGGTTACTAGGTGGTGGTGGTGGTACAGGGTTACTAGATGGTGATGGTAAAGGGTTACTAGATGGTGGTGGTGGTACAGGGTTACTAGATGGTGGTGGTGGTACAGGGTTACTAGATGGTGGTGGTGGTACAGGGTTACTAGATGGTGGTGGTGGTACAGGGTTACTAGGTGGTGGTGGTGGTGGTGGTGGTACAGGGTTACTAGATGGTGGTGGTACAGGGTTACTAGATGGTGGTGGTGGTACAGGGTTACTAGATGGTGGTGGTACAGGGTTACTAGATGGTGGTGGTGGTACAGGGTTACTAGATGGTGGTGGTGGTACAGGGTTACTAGATGGTGGTGGTGGTACAGGGTTACTAGATGGTGGTGGTACAGGGTTACTAGATGGTGGTGGTGGTACAGGGTTACTAGATGGTGGTGGTGGTACAGGGTTACTAGATGGTGGTGGTGGTACAGGGTTACTAGATGGTGGTGGTACAGGGTTACTAGATGGT
Organism: Oncorhynchus kisutch; assembly: GCF_002021735.2. Classification (NCBI taxonomy): domain Eukaryota; kingdom Metazoa; phylum Chordata; class Actinopteri; order Salmoniformes; family Salmonidae; genus Oncorhynchus; species Oncorhynchus kisutch. Next base: position 61,542 of record NW_022262692.1, on the reverse strand, counting down.
GGTGGTACAGGGTTAATCTATATTTTATTTGTTCAGTGTTGTATTAAATTATGTGCAGACATCCACCAACCACCTCTCTCTCTTCTCCGCACGCGCACACACCACTACTATAGACCACTACTATGGACCACTACTATAGACCACTACTATAGACCACTACTATAGACCACTACTATAGACCACTACTATAGACCACTACCCTAGACCAATACCCTAGACCACTACTATAGACCACTACTATGGACCACTACTATAGACCACTACTATAGACCACTACTATAGACCACTACCCTAGACCAATACCCTAGACCACTACTATAGACCACTACCCTAGACCACTACTAGACCATTACCCTAGACCACTACTATAGACCACTACCCTAGACCAATACCCTAGACCACTACTATAGACCACTACTATAGACCACTACTATAGACCACTACTATGGACCACTACTATGGACCACTACCCTAGACCACTACTAGACCATTACCCTAGACCACTACTATAGACCACTACCCTAGACCACTACTTTAGACCACTACCCTAGACCACTACTATAGACCAATACTATAGACCACTACTATAGACCACTACTATAGACCACTACTTTAGACCACTACTTTAGACCACTACTATAGACCAGTACTATAGACCACTACTATAGACCACTCCTTTAGACCACTCCTTTAGACCACTCCTTTAGACCACTACCCTGGACCACTACTTTGGACCACTACTATAGACCACTACTATAGACCACTACTATAGACCACTCCTTTAGACCACTACCATAGACCACTACTATAGACCACTCCTTTAGACCACTCCTTTGGACCACTCCTTTGGACCACTCCTTTGGGCCACTACTATAGACCACTACCCTGGACCACTACTTTGGACTGCTACCCTGGACCACTACTTTGGACCAGTCATTTGGACCTCATAGATTCAGCCCTTGGGGAGGAAGTGAGTAGTTTACCTTGACTCAGGATGGAGTTGTGAGTTCTCTCCAGACTGAAGACAGTGAGCGAAGGGGCAGATGTTGAGCTTTGAGACACAACACTAAAGAGACGGGGAACAAGATTTATGTTGAGTGTGAGATATGCATGTAGGATAGGATGCAGCTGGAGAGGGTGAGGAGAGGAAGTGGACATGCCTTAGACCCAGTGTGGATGTATGAGTCAGGGTCTTCAAGACTCTTCTCTCAACAGTAGTCTGTGTCAGTGTCATTGAGTTGGCTGGCTTGGTGTTGGAGTCTCCTATAGACAGGCAGCAGTAGAGACTCTTTAAAACAGTAGCCTACGTCAGTGAGTTGGCTGGCTTGGTGCTGGAGTATCCTATAGACAGGCATCAGTAGAGACTCTTTAAAACAGTAGCCTACGTCATTGAGTTGGCTGGCTTGGTGGTGTCTCCTATAGACAGGCAGCAACAGTACAGGGTCATTGAGTTGGCTGGCTTGGTGCTGGAGTCTCCTATAGACAGGCAGCAACAGTACAGGGTCATTGAGTTGGCTGGCTTGGTGCTGGAGTCTCCTATAGACAGGCAGCAACAGTACAGGGTCATTGAGTTGGCTGGCTTGGTGCTGGAGTCTCCTATAGACAGGCAGCAACAGTACAGGGTCAGTGAGTTGGCTGGCTTGGTGCTGGAGTCTCCTATAGACAGGCAGCAACAGTACAGGGTCATTGAGTTGGCTGGCTTGGTGGTGTCTCCTATAGACAGGCAGCAACAGTACAGGGTCTAGATCCCCCATAAGACAATAGACTTAGTTTATTTCCAATCAGGATGTGATTAATGGAGATGTTGACTAGGATTGTACCCTAGCTCCCTCCTCCACTCCACTGTCCTCTTTGTGAATGAATACACCCCCATCAGGCCCTGTCCTGTTAATAGTACTGAATGACTTCCTGTCTGTGTCCTCATTACCCCTCATAGTGAGGTGAAATTACATTACTCTGAGTGTGTGTGTGTATATGTGTGTATGTGTGTGTGCGTGCACGTGTGTCTGAACATGCAAGATACAGAGCTCGTCTTTCATAGAGATACTATCCCTTCTACACACACACACATATATATATATATATATACATATACACACGCACGCGCGCTCGCTCGCCTGTTTCCTGTCTGCTGCTGTTCCTCACACAGAGAACTGCCATGATCTCATGTATGACGAACATGTCTCAGTCACACACCATTACTCAACCAATCTACTCCGCTGTCTCAGTCACACACCACTACTCAACCAATCTACTCCGCTGTCTCAGTCACACACCACTACTCAACCAATCTACTCTGTTGTCTCAGTCACACACCACTACTCAACCAATCTATTCTGTTGTCTCAGTCACACACCACTACTCAACCAATCTACTCTGTTGTCTCAGTCACACACCACTACTCAACCAATCTACTCTGTACTACTCAAGCAATCTATTCTGTTGTCTCAGTCACACACCACTACTCAACTAATCTATTCTGTTGTCTCAGTCACACACCACTACTCAACCAATCTACTCTGTTGTCTCAGTCACACACCACTACTCAACCAATCTACTCTGTACTACTCAACCAATCTACTCTGTTGTCTCAGTCACACACCACTACTCAACCAATCTACTCTGTTGTCTCAGTCACACACCACTACTCAACCAATCTAATAGATCTAATAGAAACCACTGTGGATCCAGAGTTACCCATCTAATAGAAACCACTGTGGATCCAGAGTTGCCTATATAATAGAAACCACTGTGGATCCAGAGTTACCCATCTAATAGAAACCACTGTGGATCCAGAGTTGCCTATATAATAGAAACCACTGTGGATCCAGAGTTGCCTATATAATAGAAACCACTGTGGATCCAGAGTTGCCTATATAATAGAAACCACTGTGGATCCAGAGTTGCCTATATAATAGAAACCACTGTGGATCCAGAGTTGCCTATATAATAGAAACCACTGTGGATCCAGAGTTGCCTATATAATAGAAACCACTGTGGATCCAGAGTTGCCTATATAATAGAAACCACTGTGGATCCAGAGTTGCCTATATAATAGAAACCACTGTGGATCCAGAGTTGCCTATATAATAGAAACCACTGTGGATCCAGAGTTGCCTATATAATAGAAACCACTGTGGATCCAGAGTTGCCTATATAATAGAAACCACTGTGGATCCAGAGTTGCCTATATAATAGAAACCACTGTGGATCCAGAGTTGCCTATATAATAGAAACCACTGTGGATCCAGAGTTGCCTATATAATAGAAACCACTGTGGATCCAGAGTTGCCTATATAATAGAAACCACTGTGGATCCAGAGTTGCCTATATAATAGAAACCACTGTGGATCCAGAGTTGCCTATATAATAGAAACCACTGTGGATCCAGAGTTGCCTATATAATAGAAACCACTGTGGATCCAGAGTTGCCTATATAATAGAAACCACTGTGGATCCAGAGTTGCCTATATAATAGAAACCACTGTGGATCCAGAGTTGCCTATATAATAGAAACCACTGTGGATCCAGAGTTGCCTATATAATAGAAACCACTGTGGATCCAGAGTTGCCTATATAATAGAAACCACTGTGGATCCAGAGTTGCCTATATAATAGAAACCACTGTGGATCCAGAGTTGCCTATACCAATACCAATATACATGTATTTAGTCTGCAAAGACTCTCCGAACCTTGTTTTGTTTCTTATTCAGAAATACTTTCCTTAATTAGGCAAGTCAACATGTACGCCCAAAGCAGGAGGCGATATATATATATATAATTCTGGTGTTTTATCATGTGTTCTCTCTCTGTGTGTGTGTAGCTGTAACATGTGTTCTCTCTCTGTGTGTGTGTAGCTGTAACATGTGTTCTCTGTGTGTATGTAGCTGTACCATGTGTTCTCTCTCTGTGTGTGTGTAGCTGTACCATGTGTTCTCTGTGTGTGTGTAGCTGTACCATGTGTTCTCTCTCTGTGTGTAGCTGTAACATGTGTTCTCTGTGTGTGTGTAGCTGTAACATGTGTTCTCTGTGTGTGTGTGTGTGTGTGTGTGTGTGTGTGTGTGTGTGTGTGTGTGTACTGTATGTGTGTTTTATCTGCTATAGCTAAAGGTAACTGTGTTCTCTGTGTGTGTCCACTCTAACCACTAGGCTACCCTGTCGCCCCTGTGTGTTTTATCTGCTATAGCTAAAGGTAACTGTGTTCTCTGTGTGTGTGTGTGTGTGTGTGTGTGTGTGTGTGTGTGTGTGTGTGTGTGTGTGTGTGTGTGTGTGTGTGTGTGTGTGTGTGTGTGTGTGTGTGTGTGTGTGTGTGTGTGTTTTATCTGCTATAGCTAAAGGTGTACATAAGGTGTATATTTTTGTATCTGTTTTCTAAATGATTCTACTTCTTGCATCAGTTACCTGATGTGGAATAGAGTTCCATGTAGTCATGGCTCTATGTAGTACTGTGGAATAGAGTTCCATGTAGTCATGGCTCTATGTAGTACTGTGGAATAGAGTTCCATGTAGTCATGGCTCTATGTAGTACTGTGGAATAGAGTTCCATGTAGTCATGGCTCTATGTAGTACTGTGGAATAGAGTTCCATGTAGTCATGGCTCTATGTAGTACTGTGGAATAGAGTTCCATGTAGTCATGGCTCTATGTAGTACTGTGGAATAGAGTTCCATGTAGTCATGGCTCTATGTAGTACTGTGGAATAGAGTTCCATGTAGTCATGGCTCTATGTAGTACTGTGGAATAGAGTTCCATGTAGTCATGGCTCTATGTAGTACTGTGGAATAGAGTTCCATGTAGTCATGGCTCTATGTAGTACTGTGGAATAGAGTTCCATGTAGTCATGGCTCTATGTAGTACTGTGGAATAGAGTTCCATGTGGTCATGGCTCTATGTAGTACTGTGGAATAGAGTTCCATGTAGTCATGGCTCTATGTAGTACTGTGGAATAGAGTTCCATGTAGTCATGGCTCTATGTAGTACTGTGGAATAGAGTTCCATGTAGTCATGGCTCTATGTAGTACTGTGGAATAGAGTTCCATGTAGTCATGGCTCTATGTAGTACTGTGGAATAGAGTTCCATGTAGTCATGGCTCTATGTGGTACTGTGGAATAGAGTTCCATGTAGTCATGGCTCTATGTAGTACTGTGGAATAGAGTTCCATGTAGTCATGGCTCTATGTAGTACTGTGGAATAGAGTTCCATGTAGTCATGGCTCTATGTAGTACTGTGGAATAGAGTTCCATGTAGTCATGGCTCTATGTAGTACTGTGGAATAGAGTTCCATGTAGTCATGGCTCTATGTAGTACTGTGGAATAGAGTTCCATGTAGTCATGGCTCTATGTAGTACTGTGGAATAGAGTTCCATGTAGTCATGGCTCTATGTAGTACTGTGGAATAGAGTTCCATGTAGTCATGGCTCTATGTAGTACTGTGGAATAGAGTTCCATGTAGTCATGGCTCTATGTAGTACTGTGGAATAGAGTTCCATGTAGTCATGGCTCTATGTAGTACTGTGGAATAGAGTTCCATGTAGTCATGGCTCTATGTAGTACTGTGGAATAGAGTTCCATGTAGTCATGGCTCTATGTAGTACTGTGGAATAGAGTTCCATGTAGTCATGGCTCTATGTAGTACTGTGGAATAGAGTTCCATGTAGTCATGGCTCTATGTAGTACTGTGGAATAGAGTTCCATGTAGTCATGGCTCTATGTAGTACTGTGGAATAGAGTTCCATGTAGTCATGGCTCTATGTAGTACTGTGGAATAGAGTTCCATGTAGTCATGGCTCTATGTAGTACTGTGGAATAGAGTTCCATGTAGTCATGGCTCTATGTAGTACTGTGGAATAGAGTTCCATGTGGTCATGGCTCTATGTAGTACTGTGGAATAGAGTTCCATGTAGTCATGGCTCTATGTAGTACTGTGGAATAGAGTTCCATGTAGTCATGGCTCTATGTAGTACTGTGGAATAGAGTTCCATGTAGTCATGGCTCTATGTAGTACTGTGGAATAGAGTTCCATGTAGTCATGGCTCTATGTAGTACTGTGGAATAGAGTTCCATGTAGTCATGGCTCTATGTGGTACTGTGGAATAGAGTTCCATGTAGTCATGGCTCTATGTAGTACTGTGGAATAGAGTTCCATGTAGTCATGGCTCTATGTAGTACTGTGGAATAGAGTTCCATGTAGTCATGGCTCTATGTAGTACTGTGGAATAGAGTTCCATGTAGTCATGGCTCTATGTAGTACTGTGGAATAGAGTTCCATGTAGTCATGGCTCTATGTAGTACTGTGGAATAGAGTTCCATGTAGTCATGGCTCTATGTAGTACTGTGGAATAGAGTTCCATGTAGTCATGGCTCTATGTAGTACTGTGGAATAGAGTTCCATGTAGTCATGGCTCTATGTAGTACTGTGGAATAGAGTTCCATGTAGTCATGGCTCTATGTAGTACTGTGGAATAGAGTTCCATGTAGTCATGGCTCTATGTAGTACTGTGGAATAGAGTTCCATGTAGTCATGGCTCTATGTAGTACTGTGGAATAGAGTTCCATGTAGTCATGGCTCTATGTAGTACTGTGGAATAGAGTTCCATGTAGTCATGGCTCTATGTAGTACTGTGGAATAGAGTTCCATGTAGTCATGGCTCTATGTAGTACTGTGGAATAGAGTTCCATGTAGTCATGGCTCTATGTAGTACTGTGGAATAGAGTTCCATGTAGTCATGGCTCTATGTAGTACTGTGGAATAGAGTTCCATGTAGTCATGGCTCTATGTAGTACTGTGGAATAGAGTTCCATGTAGTCATGGCTCTATGTAGTACTGTGGAATAGAGTTCCATGTAGTCATGGCTCTATGTAGTACTGTGGAATAGAGTTCCATGTAGTCATGGCTCTATGTAGTACTGTGGAATAGAGTTCCATGTAGTCATGGCTCTATGTAGTACTGTGGAATAGAGTTCCATGTAGTCATGGCTCTATGTAGTACTGTGGAATAGAGTTCCATGTAGTCATGGCTCTATGTAGTACTGTGGAATAGAGTTCCATGTAGTCATGGCTCTATGTAGTACTGTGAATAGAGTTCCATGTAGTCATGGCTCTATGTAGTACTGTGCACCTCCCAGAGTCTGTTATGGATTTGGGGACTGTGAAGAAGAGACCCCCCCTGGTGGGATGTCTCGTGGGGTATGCAATGGGTGTCCCAGCTTGTCTCGTGGGGTATCCATGGGTGTCCCAGCTGGTCTCATGGGGTATGCATGGGTGTCCCAGCTTGTCTCGTGGGGTATGCAATGGGTGTCCCAGCTTGTCTCATGGGGTATGCATGGGTGTCCCAGCTTGTCTCTTGGGGTATGCATGGGTGTCCCAGCTTGTCTCGTGGGGTATGCAATGGGTGCCCCAGCTTGTCTCGTGGGGTATGCAATGGGTGTCCCAGCTTGTCTCGTGGGGTATGCAATGGGTGTCCCAGTTTGTCTCGTGGGGTATGCAATGGGTGTCCCAGCTTGTCTCGTGGGGTATGCAATGGGTGTCCCAGCTTGTCTCGTGGGGTATGCAATGGGTGTCCCAGCTTGTCTCGTGGGGTATGCAATGGGTGTCCCAGTTTGTCTCGTGGGGTATGCAATGGGTGTCCCAGCTTGTCTCGTGGGGTATGCAATGGGTGTCCCAGCTTGTCTCATGGGGTATGCATGGGTGTCCCAGCTTGTCTCTTGGGGTATGCATGGGTGTCCCAGCTTGTCTCTTGGGGTATTCATGGGTGTCCCAGCTTGTCTCATGGGGTATGCATGGGTGTCCCAGCTTGTCTCGTGGGGTATGCAATGGGTGTCCAAGCTTGTCTCGTGGGGTATGCAATGGGGGGCCCAGCTTGTCTCGTGGGGTATGCAATGGGTGTCCCAGCTTGTCTCGTGGGGTATGCAATGGGTGTCCCAGCTTGTCTCGTGGGGTATGCAATGGGTGTCCCAGCTTGTCTCGTGGGGTATGCAATGGGTGTCCCAGCTTGTGTCGTGGGGTATGCAATGGGTGTCCCAGCTTGTCTCGTGGGGTATGCATGGGTGTCCCAGCTTGTCTCTTGGGGTATGCATGGGTGTCCCAGCTTGTCTCTTGGGGTATTCATGGGTGTCCCAGCTTGTCTCGTGGGGTATGCATGGGTGTCCCAGCTTGTCTCGTGGGGTATGCAATGGGTGTCCAAGCTTGTCTCGTGGGGTATGCAATGGGGGGCCCAGCTTGTCTCGTGGGGTATGCAATGGGTGTCCCAGCTTGTCTCGTGGGGTATGCAATGGGTGTCCAAGCTTGTCTCGTGGGGTATGCAATGGGGGGCCCAGCTTGTCTCGTGGGGTATGCAATGGGTGTCCCAGCTTGTCTCGTGGGGTATGCAATGGGTGTCCCAGCTTGTCTCGTGGGGTATGCAATGGGTGTCCCAGCTTGTCTCGTGGGGTATGCAATGGGTGTCCCAGTTTGTCTCGTGGGGTATGCAATGGGTGTCCCAGCTTGTCTCGTGGGGTATGCAATGGGTGTCCCAGCTTGTCTCGTGGGGTATGCATGGGTGTCCCAGCTTGTCTCTTGGGGTATGCATGGGTGTCCCAGCTTGTCTCTTGGGGTATGCATGGGTGTCCCAGCTTGTCTCGTGGGGTATGCATGGGTGTCCCAGCTTGTCTCGTGGGGTATGCAATGGGTGTCCAAGCTTGTCTCGTGGGGTATGCAATGGGTGTCCCAGCTTGTCTCGTGGGGTATGCAATGGGTGTCCCAGCTTGTCTCGTGGGGTATGCAATGGGTGTCCCAGCTTGTCTCGTGGGGTATGCAATGGGTGTCCCAGCTTGTCTCGTGGGGTATGCAATGGGGGGCCCAGCTTGTCTCGTGGGGTATGCAATGGGGGGCCCAGCTTGTCTCGTGGGGTATGCAATGGGGGGCCCAGCTTGTCTCGTGGGGTATGCAATGGGGGGCCCAGCTTGTCTCGTGGGGTATGCAATGGGGGGCCCAGCTTGTCTCGTGGGGTATGCAATGGGGGGCCCAGCTTGTCTCGTGGGGTATGCAATGGGGGGCCCAGCTTGTCTCGTGGGGTATGAAATGGGGGGCCCAGCTTGTCTCGTGGGGTATGAAATGGGTGTCCCAGCTTGTCTCGTGGGGTATGCAATGGGGGGCCCAGCTTGTCTCGTGGGGTATGAAATGGGGGGCCCAGCTTGTCTCGTGGGGTATGCAATGGGGGGCCCAGCTTGTCTCGTGGGGTATGCATGGGTGTCCCAGCTTGTCTCGTGGGGTATGCAATGGGGGGCCCAGCTTGTCTCGTGGGGTATGCAATGGGGGGCCCAGCTTGTCTCGTGGGGTATGCAATGGGGGTCCCAGCTTGTCTCGTGGGGTATGCAATGGGGGGCCCAGCTTGTCTCGTGGGGTATGCAATGGGGGTCCCAGCTTGTCTCGTGGGGTATGCAATGGGTGGCCCAGCTTGTCTCGTGGGGTATGCAATGGGGGGCCCAGCTTGTCTCTTGGGGTATGCATGGGTGTCCCAGTTTGTCTCGTGGGGTATGCAATGGGGGGCCCAGCTTGTCTCGTGGGGTATGCATGGGCGTCCCAGCTTGTCTCTTGGGGTATGCATGGGTGTCCCAGCTTGTCTCTTGGGGTATTCATGGGTGTCCCAGCTTGTCTCGTGGGGTATGCATGGGTGTCCCAGCTTGTCTCGTGGGGTATGCAATGGGTGTCCAAGCTTGTCTCGTGGGGTATGCAATGGGGGGCCCAGCTTGTCTCGTGGGGTATGCAATGGGTGTCCCAGCTTGTCTCGTGGGGTATGCAATGGGTGTCCCAGCTTGTCTCGTGGGGTATGCAATGGGTGTCCCAGCTTGTCTCTTGGGGTATGCATGGGTGTCCCAGCTTGTCTCGTGGGGTATGCATGGGTGTCCCAGCTTGTCTCGTGGGGTATGCAATGGGTGTCCAAGCTTGTCTCGTGGGGTATGCATGGGTGTCCCAGCTTGTCTCGTGGGGTATGCAATGGGTGTCCCAGCTTGTCTCGTGGGGTATGCAATGGGTGTCCCAGCTTGTCTCGTGGGGTATGCAATGGGTGTCCCAGCTTGTCTCGTGGGGTATGCAATGGGGGGCCCAGCTTGTCTCGTGGGGTATGCAATGGGGGGCCCAGCTTGTCTCGTGGGGTATGCAATGGGGGGCCCAGCTTGTCTCGTGGGGTATGCAATGGGGGGCCCAGCTTGTCTCATGGGGTATGCAATGGGGGGCCCAGCTTGTCTCGTGGGTATGCAATGGGGGGCCCAGCTTGTCTCGTGGGGTATGCAATGGGGGGCCCAGCTTGTCTCGTGGGGTATGAAATGGGGGGCCCAGCTTGTCTCGTGGGGTATGCAATGGGGGGCCCAGCTTGTCTCGTGGGTATGCATGGGTGTCCCAGCTTGTCTCGTGGGGTATGCAATGGGGGGCCCAGCTTGTCTCGTGGGGTATGCAATGGGGGGCCCAGCTTGTCTCGTGGGGTATGCAATGGGGGTCCCAGCTTGTCTCGTGGGGTATGCAATGGGGGGCCCAGCTTGTCTCGTGGGGTATGCAATGGGGGTCCCAGCTTGTCTCGTGGGGTATGCAATGGGTGGCCCAGCTTGTCTCGTGGGGTATGCAATGGGGGGGCCCAGCTTGTCTCTTGGGGTATGCATGGGTGTCCCAGTTTGTCTCGTGGGTATGCAATGGGGGGCCCAGCTTGTCTCGTGGGGTATGCAATGGGGGGCCCAGCTTGTCTCGTGGGGTATGCAATGGGGGGCCCAGCTTGTCCTCGTGGGGTATGCAATGGGGGGCCCAGCTTGTCTCGTGGGGTATGCAATGGGGGGCCCAGCTTGTCTCGTGGGGTATGCAATGGGTGTCCCAGCTTGTCGCGTGGGGTATGCAATGGGGGGCCCAGCTTGTCTCGTGGGGTATGCAATGGGGGGCCCAGCTTGTCTCGTGGGGTATGAAATGGGGGGCCCAGCTTGTCTCGTGGGGTATGCAATGGGGGGCCCCAGCTTGTCTCGTGGGGTATGCAATGGGGGCCCAGCTTGTCTCGTGGGGTATGCAATGGGTGGCCCAGCTTGTCTCGTGGGGTATGCAATGGTGGGGGCCCAGCTTGTCTCGTGGGGTATGCAATGGGTGTCCCAGCTTGTCTCGTGGGGGTATGCAATGGGGGGGCCCAGCTTGTCTCGTGGGGTATGCAATGGGGGGCCCAGCTTGTCTCGTGGGGTATGAAATGGGGGGCCCAGCTTGTCTCGTGGGGTATGCAATGGGGGGCCCAGCTTGTCTCGTGGGGTATGAAATGGGGGGCCCAGCTTGTCTCGTGGGGTATGCAATGGGGGGGCCCAGCTTGTCTCTTGGGGTATGCAATGGGGGGCCCAGCTTGTCTCGTGGGGTATGCAATGGGGGGCCCAGCTTGTCTCGTGGGGTATGGCAATGGGGGGCCCAGCTTGTCTCGTGGGGTATGCAATGGGGGGCCCAGCTTGTCTCGTGGGTATGCAATGGGGGGCCCAGCTTGTCTCGTGGGGTATGCAATGGGGGGCCCAGCTTGTCTCGTGGGGTATGCAATGGGGGGCCCAGCTTGTCTCGTGGGGTATGCAATGGGGGGGCCAGCTTGTCTCGTGGGGTATGCAATGGGGGGCCCAGCTTGTCTCGTGGGGTATGAAATGGGGGGCCCAGCTTGTCTCGTGGGGTATGCAATGGGGGGCCCAGCTTGTCTCGTGGGGTATGCAATGGGGGGCCCAGCTTGTCTCGTGGGTATGCAATGGGGGGCCCAGCTGTCTCGTGGGTATGCAATGGGGGGCCCAGCTTGTCTCGTGGGGTATGCAATGGGGGGCCCTGTCTCGTGGGGTATGCAATGGGGGGCCCAGCTTGTCTCGTGGGGTATGCAATGGGGGGCCCAGCTTGTCTCGTGGGGTATGCAATGGGGGCCCAGCTTGTCTCGTGGGGTATGCAATGGGGGGGCCCAGCTTGTCTCGTGGGGTATGCAATGGGGGGCCCAGCTTGTCTCGTGGGGTATGCAATGGGGGGCCCAGCTTGTCTCGTGGGGTATGCAATGGGGGGCCCAGCTTGTCTCGTGGGGTATGCAATGGGGGCCCAGCTTGTCTCGTGGGGTATGCAATGGGGGGCCCAGCTTGTCTCGTGGGGTATTGCAATGGGGGGCCCAGCTTGTCTCGTGGGGTATGCAATGGGGGGCCCAGCTTGTCTCGTGGGGTATGCAATGGGGGGCCCAGCTTGTCTCGTGGGGTATGCAATGGGGGGCCCAGCTTGTCTCGTGGGGTATGCAATGGGGGGCCCAGCTTGTCTCGTGGGGTATGCAATGGGGGGCCCAGCTTGTCTCGTGGGGTATGCAATGGGGGGCCCAGCTTGTCTCGTGGGGTATGCAATGGGGGGCCCAGCTTGTCTCGTGGGGTATGCAATGGGGGGCCCAGCTTGTCTCGTGGGGTATGCAATGGGGGGCCAGCTTGTCTCGTGGGGTATGCAATGGGGGGCCCAGCTTGTCTCGTGGGGTATGCAATGGGGGGCCCAGCTTGTCTCGTGGGGTATGCAATGGGGGGCCCAGCTTGTCTCGTGGGGTATGCAATGGGGGGCCCAGCTTGTCTCGTGGGGTATGCAATGGGGGGCCCAGCTTGTCTCGTGGGGTATGCAATGGGGGGCCCAGCTTGTCTCGTGGGGTATGCAATGGGGGGCCCAGCTTGTCTCGTGGGGTATGCAATGGGGGGCCCAGCTTGTCTCGTGGGGTATGCAATGGGGGGCCCAGCTTGTCTCGTGGGGTATGCAATGGGGGGCCCAGCTTGTCTCGTGGGGTATGCAATGGGGGGCCCAGCTTGTCTCGTGGGGTATGCAATGGGGGGCCCAGCTTGTCTCGTGGGGTATGCAATGGGGGGCCCAGCTTGTCTCGTGGGGTATGCAATGGGGGGCCCAGCTTGTCTCGTGGGGTATGCAATGGGGGGCCCAGCTTGTCTCGTGGGGTATGCAATGGGGGGCCCCAGCTTGTCTCGTGGGGTATGCAATGGGGGGCCCAGCTTGTCTCGTGGGGTATGCAATGGGGGGCCCAGCTTGTCTCGTGGGGTATGCAATGGGGGGCCCAGCTTGTCTCGTGGGGTATGCAATGGGGGGCCCAGCTTGTCTCGTGGGGTATGCAATGGGGGGCCCAGCTTGTCTCGTGGGGTATGCAATGGGGGGCCCAGCTTGTCTCGTGGGGTATGCAATGGGGGGCCCAGCTTGTCTCGTGGGGTATGCAATGGGGGGCCCAGCTTGTCTCGTGGGGTATGCAATGGGGGGCCCAGCTTGTCTCGTGGGGTATGCAATGGGGGGCCCAGCTTGTCTCGTGGGGTATGCAATGGGGGGCCCAGCTTGTCTCGTGGGGTATGCAATGGGGGGCCCAGCTTGTCTCGTGGGGTATGCAATGGGGGGCCCAGCTTGTCTCGTGGGGTATGCAATGGGGGGGCCCAGCTTGTCTCGTGGGGTATGCAATGGGGGGCCCAGCTTGTCTCGTGGGGTATGCAATGGGGGGCCCAGCTTGTCTCGTGGGGTATGCAATGGGGGGCCCAGCTTGTCTCGTGGGGTATGCAATGGGGGGCCCAGCTTGTCTCGTGGGGTATGCAATGGGGGCCCAGCTTGTCTCGTGGGGTATGCAAATGGGGGGCCCAGCTTGTCTCGTGGGGTATGCAATGGGGGGCCCAGCTTGTCTCGTTGGGGTATGCAATGGGGGGCCCAGCTTGTCTCGTGGGGTATGCAATGGGGGGCCCAGCTTGTCTCGTGGGTATGCAATGGGGGGCCCAGCTTGTCTCGTGGGGTATGCAATGGGGGGCCCAGCTTGTCTCGTGGGTATGCAATGGGGGGCCCAGCTTGTCTCGTGGGGTATGCAATGGGGGGCCCAGCTTGTCTCGTGGGGTATGCAATGGGGGGCCCAGCTTGTCTCGTGGGGTATGCAATGGGGGGGCCCAGCTTGTCTCGTGGGGTATGCAATGGGGGGCCCAGCTTGTCTCGTGGGGTATGCAATGGGGGGCCCAGCTTGTCTCGTGGGGTATGCAATGGGGGGCCCAGCTTGTCTCGTGGGGTATGCAATGGGGGGCCCAGCTTGTCTCGTGGGGTAATGCAATGGGGGGCCAGCTTGTCTCGTGGGGGTATGCAATGGGGGGCCCAGCTTGTCTCGTGGTGGTATGCAATGGGGGGCCCAGCTTGTCTCGTGGGGTATGCAATGGGGGGGCCCAGCTTGTCTCGTGGGGTATGCAATGGGGGCCCAGCTTGTCTCGTGGGGGTATGCAATGGGGGGCCCAGCTTGTCTCGTGGGGTATGCAATGGGGGGCCCAGCTTGTCTCGTGGGGTATGCAATGGGGGGCCCAGCTTGTCTCGTGGGGTATGCAATGGGGGGCCCAGCTTGTCTCGTGGGGTATGCAATGGGGGGCCCAGCTTGGTCTCGTGGGGTATGCAATGGGGGGCCCCAGCTTGTCTCGTGGGGTATGCAATGGGGGGCCCAGCTTGTCTCGTGGGTATGCAATGGGGGGCCCAGCTTGTCTCGTGGGGTATGCAATGGGGGGGCCCAGCTTGTCTCGTACTTCGTGGGTATGCAATGGGGGGCCCAGCTTGTCTCGTGGGGTATGCAATGGGGGGCCCAGCTTGTCTCGTGGGGTATGCAATGGGGGGCCCAGCTTGTCTCGTGGGGTATGCAATGGGGGCCAGCTGTCTGGGTATGCAATGGGGCCCAGCTTGTCTCGTGGGGTATGCAATGGGGGGCCCAGCTTGTCTCGTGGGGTATGCAATGGGGGGCCCAGCTGTTTGAATAGACACACGTCAATACCTCTCACAAAGACAAGTAGTCAATGCAGTGAATCTCTCCTCTACTTTGAGCCAGGAGAGATTGACATGCATGTTATTGATGTTAGCTCTCTGAGTACATCTAAGGGCCCAGCTGTGCTGCTCTGTTCTGGGCCAACTGGAATTCGCCCTTGTTCTATTTTTCTATAAAACTAGAGAACTGTAGGACTTGTTTAGTTGATAGTGATGTCAAGAAAGCCGAGCAGCACTTTATTACAGACGGACCTCTTCCCCATCTTAGCTTGGGCCTCCCGAGTGACGCAGCGGTCTAAGGCACTGCATCTCAGTGCATAGTGGCGTCACTACAGACACCCTGGCTGTATCACAACCGGACGTGATTGAGAGTCCCATAGGGAGGCGCACAATTGGCCCAGAGTCGTCCAGGTTAGGGTTTGGCCGGTGTAGGCCATCATTGTAAATAAGAATGTGTTCTTAACTGACTTGCCTAGTTAAATAAAGGTTAAATAATAACATTTTTTAAATTATAATAATCTATGAGCCAGAATGACCTCAATTATCCATAAAATCCCTAGTTTGAAAGTGATTGTTTTTCTAGAAGCTGTTCTGCACCATCTCCCCGAAATTTTCTCCCACGTGGGCCAGCCGCCCAGCAATTAGAGTTCAACCAATGAGCTTCATCCCCTCGCCGTATGAGTGACAGATAGTAATAAGCATTACGATGCATCCCGCAGCAGAGCGAGAGACAGAGCAATGACGCGGGGCACAAATCTAAACACATTTTGCGACCTAGTACGCCATTTTCGGGGACCACCGTTTGGCTCGTGAGCCACTACTTTCACCATCTTTTTAAAAAAGTATACAAATGTACCAGAGAATCTCTTCTATAACCTCAATGTCAACTTGTTGTAACATCGCGTTGCTATTTTCACCTGTATAGATCTATACATCATCTATACATCATGATCATGTTTTCACCTGTATAGATCAGGTATTTAGGATGTTTACAGTTTATTTTGATTGAGAATTGTTTTTTAACAAAAAAGTGAACTGATTCACTCTGACAGCCCCAACACATACAGTATACCATACAAGACATATACTACTATATACTACTAATGGAATGAACTGATTGACAGCCCCAACACATACAGTATACCATACAAGACATATACTACTATATACTAGTAATGGAATGAACTGATTGACAGCCCCAACACATACAGTATACCATACAATACATATACTACCATATACTACTAATGGAATGACCTGATTGACAGCCCCAACACATACAGTATACCATACAAGACATATACTACTATATACTACTAATGGAATGACCTGATTGACAGCCCCAACACATACAGTATACCACACAATACATATACTACCATATACTACTAGAACACAAGCACGTGCTATCCCTCAAACACACAGTGTACATGCACAATGCTCTCACAGACAAGGGGCAACGTCCTCCAACTGACCATCATCAAGGGGCAACGTCCTCCAACTGACCATCATCAAGGGGCAACGTCCTCCAACTGACCATAGAACATCATCAAGGGGCAACGTCCTCCAACTGACCATAGAACATCATCAAGGGGCAACGTCCTCCAACTGATCATCATCAAGGGGCAACGTCCTCCAACTGATCATCATCAAGGGGCAACGTCCTCCAACTGACCATCATCAAGGGGCAACGTCCTCCAACTGACCATCATCAAGGGGCAACGTCCTCCAACTGACCATCATCAAGGGGCAACGTCCTCCAACAGACCATCATCAAGGGGCAACGTCCTCCAACTGACCATCATCAAGGGGCAACGTCCTCCAACTGACCATAGAACATCATCAAGGGGCAACGTCCTCCAACTGACCATCATCAAGGGGCAACGTCCTCCAACTGATCATCATCAAGGGGCAACGTCCTCCAACTGACCATAGAACATCATCAAGGGGCAACGTCCTCCAACTGATCATCATCAAGGGGCAACGTCCTCCAACTGATCATCATCAAGGGGCAACGTCCTCCAACTGACCATCATCAAGGGGCAACGTCCTCCAACTGACCATAGAACATCATCAAGGGGCAACGTCCTCCAACTGACCATCATCAAGGGGCAACGTCCTCCAACTGACCATCATCAAGGGGCAACGTCCTCCAACTCACCATCATCAAGGGGCAATATCCTCCAACTGATCATCATCAAGGGGCAACGTCCTCCAACTGACCATCATCAAGGGGCAACGTCCTCCAACTCACCATCATCAAGGGGCAACGTCCTCCAACTGACCATCATCAAGGGGCAACGTCCTCCAACTGACCATCATCAAGGGGCAACGTCCTCCAACTGACCATCATCAAGGGGCAACGTCCTCCAACTGACCATCATCAAGGGGCAACGTCCTCCAACTGACCATCATCAAGGGGCAACGTCCTCCAACTGATCATCATCAAGGGGCAACGTCCTCCAACTGACCATCATCAAGGGGCAACGTCCTCCAACTGACCATCATCAAGGGGCAACGTCCTCCAACTGATCATCATCAAGGGGCAACGTCCTCCAACTGACCATCATCAAGGGGCAACGTCCTCCAACTGATCATCATCAAGGGGCAACGTCCTCCAACTGATCATCATCAAGGGGCAACGTCCTCCAACTGATCATCATCAAGGGGCAACGTCCTCCAACTGACCATAGAACATCATCAAGGGGCAACGTCCTCCAACTGACCATCATCAAGGGGCAACGTCCTCCAACTGACCATAGAACATCATCAAGGGGCAACGTCCTCCAACTGATCATCATCAATGGGCAACGTCCTCCAACTGATCATCATCAAGGGGCAACGTCCTCCAACTGATCATCATCAAGGGGCAACGTCCTCCAACTGACCATAGAACATCATCAAGGGGCAACGTCCTCCAACTGACCATCATCAAGGGGCAACGTCCTCCAACTGACCATAGAACATCATCAAGGGGCAACGTCCTCCAACAGACCATAGATCATGGAGGAATGCTGGAATGAAGACTCTCAGCCAGTTTGTGATCAGAGTCCTATAGCTCCCCCTACTGGATGAACACTAACAGCTGAGTTTGAGTTTGAGTTTATTTTTATTTTTACAGGGACAGTGCACATTAATCAACATTTCAGTAAAAGTGCCGGTTTTAGCCAACCGGCTAATTTTCAACCGCAGTCCCTGGGCAGGTTATTAAAAACAATTACAATATAGACAATAGCAACATAGAACAAGCAAGACATAGCAACATAGGACAAGCAAGACGTAGCATACAGACAGAGCAACATAGGACAAGCAAGACGTAGCATACAGACAGAGCAGCATAAAACAAAAAGCAGCATGTTCACAAATCTGATTGACCTTTAGCCATGTCTTCAAGCATTTTGTGAAAGTGTGATATGTGGTGCAGTTATGTGTGTCTGATGGCAGTGTATTCCAGACATGGGAAGCTCTCACAGAGAATGCAGATTTACTAAAGGTGCTTTTCCTTAGGGGAACTATACAGTCACCTCTCATGGCAGACCTTGTGGATCTGCTGCCATATGTCTGGGTTTTCTGTTTAACAAAAATATTGAGTGGAGGGGGAGCCAGGCCATTGAGGATCTTGAATACAAGACATGCGTCGGTGTATTGCACAAGATTTTCCCAACTCAAGAGCTGGGAAGGAGACCATCACCATGAGCTGGCACAACGTCTACATTACATATACAGGGGCGTTGGGCCAGGAACTGAGAGGTTGCTGGATCGTTCTGAGCAATGCAGTAAGCCAACTGTTCCCTGGGCGATAAAGACGTGGACGTCGATTAAGGCAGCCCCCCCCCCCCCCACACCTCTCTGATTCAGACGGGTTGGGTTAAATGAGGAAGACACATTTAAGTTGAAGGCATTGAACTGAAATGAGTCTTTCACTTTTAACCCAACCCCCTTCTGTTGGCCAGCAAATGGGAGGGTTTTCAGAGGTTAAATGAAATGTATTCGGTATGCACAAGGGAACCCACACACCTGCAAAGCCCATGACACCTATCTAAAGGTAAGTCTGAATGGGGAAAGGGGAAATACCTAACCTGGGGGGGGGGGGGGGGGACTTCTTCTTCTGGACTCTCTCTGACTGGTGTTCAGCGCATCTTTCCAACATGGAAAGACACTTCTTCTTCTGGACTCTCTCTGACTGGTGTTCAGCGCATCTTTCCAACATGGACACTTCTTCTGGACTCTCTCTGACTGGTGTTCAGCGCATCTTTCCAACATGGACACTTCTTCTTCTGGACTCTCTCTGACTGGTGTTCAGCGCATCTTTCCAACATGGACACTTCTTCTTCTGGACTCTCTCTGACTGGTGTTCAGCGCATCTTTCCAACATGGACACTTCTTCTTCTGGACTCTCTCTGACTGGTGTTCAGCACATCTTTCCAACATGGACACTTCTTCTTCTGGACTCTCTCTGACTGGTGTTCAGCGCATCTTTCCAACATGGACACTTCTTCTGGACTCTCTCTGACTGGTGTTCAGCGCATCTTTCCAACATGGGCACTTCTTCTGGACTCACTCTGACTGGTGTTCAGCGCATCTTTCCAACATGGACACTTCTTCTGGACTCACTCTGACTGGTGTTCAGCGCATCTTTCCAACATGGACACTTCTTCTTCTGGACTCTCTCTGACTGGTGTTCAGCACATCTTTCCAACATGGACACTTCTTCTTCTGGACTCTCTCTGACTGGTGTTCAGCGCATATTTCCAACATGGACACTCCTTCTTCTGGACTCTCTCTGACTGGTGTTCAGCACATCTTTCCAACATGGACACTCCTTCTTCTGGACTCTCTCTGACTGGTGTTCAGCACATCTTTCCAACATGGACACTTCTTCTTCTGGACTCTCTCTGACTGGTGTTCAGCGCATCTTTCCAACATGGACACTTCTTCTTCTGGACTCTCTCTGACTGGTGTTCAGCACATCTTTCCAACATGGACACTTCTTCTTCTGGACTCTCTCTGACTGGTGTTCAGCGCATCTTTCCAACATGGACACTTCTTCTGGACTCTCTCTGACTGGTGTTCAGCGCATCTTTCCAACATGGACACTTCTTCTGGACTCACTCTGACTGGTGTTCAGCGCATCTTTCCAACATGGACACTTCTTCTGGACTCACTCTGACTGGTGTTCAGCGCATCTTTCCAACATGGACACTTCTTCTTCTGGACTCTCTCTGACTGGTGTTCAGCGCATCTTTCCAACATGGACACTTCTTCTGGACTCACTCTGACTGGTGTTCAGCGCATCTTTCCAACATGGACACTTCTTCTTCTGGACTCTCTCTGACTGGTGTTCAGCGCATCTTTCCAACATGGACACTTCTTCTTCTGGACTCTCTCTGACTGGTGTTCAGCGCATCTTTCCAACATGGACACTTCTTCTTCTGGACTCTCTCTGACTGGTGTTCAGCGCATCTTTCCATCCAACATGGACACTTCTTCTTCTGGACTCTCTCTGACTGGTGTTCAGCGCATCTTTCCAACATGGACACTCCTTCTTCTGGACTCTCTCTGACTGGTGTTCAGCGCATCTTTCCAACTTGGACACTTCTTCTGGACTCACTCTGACTGGTGTTCAGCGCATCTTTCCAACATGGACACTTCTTCTTCTGGACTCTCTCTGACTGGTGTTCAGCGCATCTTTCCAACATGGACACTTCTTCTTCTGGACTCTCTCTGACTGGTGTTCAGCGCATCTTTCCAACATGGACACTTCTTCTTCTGGACTCTCTCCGACTGGTGTTCAGCGCATCTTTCCATCCAACATGGACACTTCTTCTTCTGGACTCTCTCTGACTGGTGTTCAGCGCATCTTTCCAACATGGACACTTCTTCTGGACTCACTCTGACTGGTGTTCAGCGCATCTTTCCATCCAACATGGACACTTCTTCTTCTGGACTCTCTCTGACTGGTGTTCAGCGCATCTTTAACCATTAAAACACTGGGGACTTCTACTAGTCTCCTCTTCCTGTTTGCTGTGTGTGTGTGTGGTGATAACGTGTGAATTGTATCCCTGTCTCTTACTGGTTCTCTCTAACTGGATAGTTGAACCTATATCTGAACCGCCACTTATTTTGGCGACCACCACATGGTATATGCTCTTTTTTCAGGGGGAAATAGCGTGCTACATGTTTCTCAGATTTGATTCTCTGGAGAAAATTGACAGACACACATAAGTCAGTCTTATTCAATGTTTATTGACCAAATCAAAACAGAGTCAATGGGGTGAGTATACGTCGACTGATCAAGCTAGTAGACAGAAGTTCAAGTTCTAAATTAATAGTCCTACCGGTAAAAAAAGAAAATGACTCCAAGGTCAAAGGTTATCAAAAGAAGAAAAGCCTAAATATAAAACAAAAACCTTAATTCAAAGTTTAATAATATACATGAATTTAAATCGGAATGATTTACTGTACATAAAGAATTTCTGGTCCAAAATGGATATTTTCTCAAGAACAAAATGGACGTTTTTCCTCTTAAAAAAACAAAAACAAAAAACAGAACCCAGCTTCTGTTATTTAAATTTGCTCTTCACTCACAGAAAAAGGTCACATAACAATTTTTTTTTGTTGATCAGGGTTAAAACAAAATGGTTCATTTCTTAACGAAACACAGTATGTTTGTCTTCTGAAGGAAAATGAGATATTTACGTGAAAGCCGTCATCACAAAAAAAAGATGAAAATGCTTCAGAGTAACTCACAACCTGAAAAGATGAAAATGCTTCAGAGTAACTCACAACCCGAAAAGATGCCACAATCAACATAAACTTCATAACAAAGTATTCTGTTTGTCATCAAAAGATAATTGTAAACGGAGACTTTCTTTGCCACTGTGGGATAATTAAGAGCGCAACCCCTTTTAAGAGCAGTCATTCACTAGATTCAGCAGAGGGATGATTTGTTTCTTGAGCGGATGGTCAAGGAGCCGGAACACAAATCATTTGTAGACTGAAAATTGACCTCAAGAAGACCAAATAGATATAATATTTATCTTAAACTTGTTCATTTCAAAGCTTGTTTAGATTTGTATACAGTCAGATATATCCCTCTGTTACGCGTGGGAATACTATAGAACAGATTTACATATATATATCTAGCTAAGAAAACGTAAGGCAGCAAATAATATCCCCTGTGGGCCACCAGTTGGGGAAGCCCCCCCCTACGGGCCAAGACCCCCCCCCCCTCCCCTACTTTAAAGTAGCAGAATCTTGGTCCTCTTCAGTATCTCATTATTCCTATTTACTTTAAACAAAATGATCAAGAAAAATATCAAAACTGCACAAAAAATGAAAAATACATCGAAAAACAACAAAAACATCACAAAGAAACCGCAGATTCAGAGGCTCACGAAATACCAAACTAAATTATATACAAGGTACTATAACAAACAAAAATGCATAACTCCTCAAGACACTGAAGAACAGAAAATTAAAAATATAAACGTTGTTTATTTTCCAGGAGTCCAATAACCCGAACTCTTCGTCTTCTAGTCAGGTCAACTCAATAAACGACCGTTAACCGAACTTGAGATCGGCGAACGCAACTCACATTTTCACAAATCTCCTAATTAAATTCTCCAATTGAAAATCTCATATTTTTACATTTTCAAAACATGATTAGTTACCCATCTATATCTGAAGTTAGGATTGGACCCTATGAGAGCTGACAAACAACGCCGATCATGATAGTTACCCATCTACATCTGAAGTTAGGATTGGACCCTATGAGAGCTGACAAACAACGCCGATCATGATAGTTACCCATCTATATCTGAAGTTAGGATTGGACCCTATGAGAGCTGACAAACAACGCCGATCATGATCGATTCCTGATGATAAAATGGATCTTTCCCCAGAAGTCAAGTATGTGGTAGACTGCATCTGCCGAGGGTACGAGACGACCCTCCATCTCTTTCTACATCCTCGTCTTCTCTGTCCTCTCTCCACTCTTCCTGTCCTCACTTTCTCCACATCTCTCTTTCCTGTTTGTCTCTGTGACCCGGTCTGCTCTCGTCTTCCTCTCTAATCCATAACTACAGTCTCTAAAGTGCTCCGATGGAAACTGGACAGAGAGAAAAGACAAGTGCCCCCCCCCCCAAAAATACAAAAAAACAAAAACAAATTAAACAAAAGAAATGAAAGCAAATAAACATCTGCACAGTGTGTGTGTGTGTGTGTGTGTGTGTGTGTGTGTGTGTGTGTGTGTGTGTGTGTGTGTGTGTGTGTGTGTGTGTGTGTGTCATAGCATCCCCCGTCATCATCTTCAGTACTTTGGCACTTTGGTGTAATCCTCAGTGTGTATGCTCTTACACAGCCCTATGGACAGGATCATACCCAGGAGCTGTGGAAAGCAGAGGGTAGAGGTCAGAGGTTAGAGGTCAGGTTAACAGTATCACTATATCTAAAGCCTCTCAGGACGGTTCTCTCAATAGCTGTGACCAATGTACGCTCCTGTAGCAGGAAGTGTCTACATACATTGAAAAACAAGAGCTGCTGTCTTGGAAGTCACGTGGATTAAGTCAGAGGTCAGAAGCTGTTTCTGACAGGCATTTATTCCTCTTAATGATAAACATCTGTCTGGCTGAGAGAGACCTGCCTGACCGATATGATAACAATCTGTCTGGCTGAGAGAGACCTGCCTGACCGATATGATAACAATCTGTCTGGCTGAGAGAGACCTGCCTGACCGATTCTATAGAATGTATATGTTGTTCTGGTCCAGTAGAATGTATATGTTGTTCTGGTCCAGTAGAATGTATATGTTGTTCTGGTCCAGTAGAATGTATATGTTGTTCTGGTCCAGTAGAATGTATATGTTGTTCTGGTCCAGTAGAATGTATATGTTGTTCTGGTCCTGTAGAATGTTGTTCTGGTCCTGTAGAATGTTGTTCTGGTCCTATAGAATGTTGTTCTGGTCCTATAGAATGTTGTTCTGGTCCTATAGAATGTTGTTCTGGTCCTATAGAATGTTGTTCTGGTCCTATAGAATGTTGTTCTGGTCCTATAGAATGTTGTTCTGGTCCTATAGAATGTTGTTCTGGTCCTATAGAATGTTGTTCTGGTCCTATAGAATGTTGTTCTGGTTCTATAGAATGTTGTTCTGGTTCTATAGAATGTTGTTCTGGTCCTATAGAATGTTGTTCTGGTCCTATAGAATGTTGTTCTGGTTCTATAGAATGTATATGTTGTTCTGGTTCTATAGAATGTACATGTTGTTCTTTACCTCGATGACAGCCACTCCCAGGCAGACCCCCAGGATCACTCCAACGTTGGCAAACAGCCAGCTCTCTACACTGGAGTTACAGCCCTGAGGGACAGACAGACAGACAAAGAGAGAGAGAGAGCGACAGACAGAGACAGAGACAGAGACGACACAGACAGAGACGACACAGACAGAGACACAGACAAGAGACGACACAGACAGAGACACAGACAGAGACGACACAGACAGAGACACAGACAGAGACGACACAGACAGAGACACAGACAGAGACGACACAGACAGAGACACAGACAGAGACGACACAGACAGAGACACAGACAGAGACACAGACACAGACACAGACGAGACACAGACACAGACACAGACGAGACACATATTAAACACAGTCCAATATATTAACAGATGAGGGTGGTGTTGAGTGATGTTCATGTTGTATCTCAGTGATGGAGTCAAACATTGTGACCATATTTCAATGGACCAGACTTCCATGGAGTACTGATACACGTGTAGCACAATGACAAGCCTCTAATGTAGGAGTGTTCTCTCAATCAATCAACCAATCAATCAACTAATATATGAAGAGGTCTTACCCTGTCGTAGACGGGCCAATCATTTGACTGTGCCTCACAGAAACCACTGTCGGAGGAGGAGTTACCCTCAACCAGAGACACGTTCTGACAGGAACACGGGAACAACAGCTGGGAACTGTTCACTACGACAGCATTACCATGCCAGTCCATATGACCACTCCATCCACAACACTCCATCTGGAGAGAGAGGGGGATGGACGGAGGGAAGGAGAGAGAGAGGGGGGGGATGGATGGAGGGAAGGAGAGAGAGAGGGGGGGATGGACGGAGGGAAGGAGAGAGAGAGGGGGATGGACGGAGGGAAGGAGAGAGAGAGGGGGATGGACGGAGGGAAGGAGAGAGAGAGGGGGATGGACGGAAGGAAGGAGAGAGAGAGAGGGATGGACGGAGGGAAGGAGAGAGAGAGAGGGGGATGGACGGAGGGAAGGAGAGAGAGAGAGGGGGATGGACGGAGGGAAGGAGAGAGAGAGAGGGGATGGACGGAGGGAAGGAGAAGGGGGGGATGGACGGAGGGAAGGAGAGAGAGAGGGGGGGGTGGACGGAGGGAAGGAGAGAGAGAGGGGGGGGTGGACGGAGGGAAGGAGAGAGAGAGGGGGGGATGGACGGAGGGAAGGAGAGAGAGGGGGGGATGGACGGAGGGAAGGAGAGAGAGGGGGGGATGGACGGAGGGAAGGAGAGAGAGGGGGGGATGGACGGAGGGAAGGAGAGAGAGAGGGGGGGATGGACGGAGGGAAGGAGAGAGAGAGGGGGGGATGGACGGAGGGAAGGAGAGAGAGAGGGGGGGATGGACAGAGGGAAGGAGAGAGAGAGAGGGGGATGGACGGAGGGAAGGAGAGAGAGAGAGGGGGATGGACGGAGGGAAGGAGAGAGAGAGGGGGATGGACAAAGGGAAGGAGAGAGGGGGATGGACGGAGGGAAGGAGAGAGAGGGGGATGGACAGAGGGAAGGAGAGAGAGAGAGAGGGGGATGGACAGAGGGAAGGAGAGAGAGAGAGAGGGGGATGGACGGAGGGAAGGAGAGAGAGAGAGGGGGATGGACGGAGGGAAGGAGAGAGAGAGAGGGGGATGACGGAGGGAAGGAGAGAGAGAGAGGGGGATGACGGAGGGAAGGAGAGAGAGAGAGAGGGGGATGGACGGAGGGAAGGAGAGAGAGAGAGAGAGAGGGATGGACAGAGGGAAGGAGAGAGAGAGAGGGGGATGGACGGAGGGAAGGAGAGGGGATGAGAAAGAGAAGGGGGAGGGAGAGAGAGCAAAAGGGGAGACATAGACAAAGAGAGAGTGATGAGAGAGCGAGAGAGGGGGGGAGAGAGAGCGAGAGAGGGGGGGAGAGAGAGCAAGAGAGGGGAAGGGAGAGGTAGAGAGAAAGAGAGAAAGTGGGAGAGGAGAGTCATTAAAAGGTAGACAATAAGAGAGGAAACATGTCCAGAGAGAGAATGAGCGGGGAACCCCAAGAAGTCCAGTCGTTTTCAGATAGATCACCGCTGACTAGCAACCCTATACTGTAAGTATTGTTTTACAATGAAGTTAGGACAATGTTGAAGCTGCTGAAGGCGTTTACAAGGAGCTGAGAGGTGGAGTTTTCTCCACTTCCTTTTTTGAAATCACTTTTCCAGACAGACGGAGCTTTAAGAGCGTAAAGGCCTTAGTGTCCATTTCTAACAGCTGTGGTTTGGCTCCACTGAACAATACCTTTCTAACAGCTGTGGTTTGGCTCCACTGAACAATCCCTTTCTAACCGCTGTGGTTTGGCTCCACTGAACAATCCATTTCTAACAGCTGTGGTTTGGCTCCACTGAACAATACCTTTCTAACAGCTGTGGTTTGGCTCCACTGAACAATCCCTTTCTAACCGCTGTGGTTTGGCTCCACTGAACAATCCATTTCTAACCGCTGTGGTTTGGCTCCACTGAACAATCCATTTCTAACCGCTGTGGTTTGGCTCCACTGAACAATCCATTTCTAACAGCTGTGGTTTGGCTCCACTGAACAATCCATTTCTAACAGCTGTGGTTTGGCTCCACTGAACAATCCATTTCGATGTCTTTTATGACGTGTGTCAAATGACAAGTCTAATTTCTGTACAGAGAGCCTTGTACCAGCCTCACACCCTAGACTCTCACTACCAGCCTCACACCCTAGCCTCACACCCTAGCCTCACACCCTAGCCTCACACCCTAGCCTCACACCCTAGCCTCCTTACATCAGACGGTTTGTTTCACTTCACTAACTGACAGTTCTTTTCAATTGGTTAAGATTCATTGTGTTTTAATACATTTTACCCCCCCCCCCCCCCCTCCCCCCCTCGTAGTTCAAAATGGTTAGAGTTAAGGGAAGATGATCCTAGATCTGTGCTCTCCTCTCACCGTCCTCTGTATGTAATCCCAGGCCTGCTCGGTGGTGCTGTTCTTCCCAGGGTAGTTGCTCAGGATCTGGGTCACGATGTTGGACATCTCCTTATTTAGCTGAGACAGACACAGAGACAGACACAGAGACAGACACAGAGACAGACACAGAGACAGACACAGAGACAGACACAGAGACCGACACAGAGACCGACACAGAGACCGACACAGAGACCGACACAGAGACCGACACAGAGACCGACACAGAGACCGACACAGAGACAGACACAGAGACCGACACAGAGACCGACACAGAGACCGACACAGAGACCGACACAGAGACAGACACAGAGACAGACACAGAGACAGACACAGAGACAGACACAGAGACAGACACAGAGACAGACACAGAGACAGACACAGAGACAGACACAGAGAGAGAGAAACAGAGACAGACACAGAGACAGACACAGAGATAGACGAGAAAGAGAGATGGGGGGAAACCAGTCAGTAAACCAGTCATTCAATGAGTCAAATCAGACAGCCAGTGTTGGTTTCTAAACTACTCTAAAAGTTTCTAAACACAAACACAAAACCTGGAGAGAAAATACAATGCCCAGAACTAGAGATACAAATCAGTTGAATAAATCTGAGTAAATTCCTGTAGAAAAATATCACTGACTATTGAAAACTAGCATTGTTTTGTAATGTGTAGATGTTACTGCTCCCACTCATCTCTGACCCCCCCCCCCTCATCTCTGACCCCCCCCACTCATATCTGACCCCCCCCACTCATCTCTGACCCCCCCCACTCATATCTGACCCCTCCTTTTAACAAGGGTGTATAGGGCTCCAGTCTATCACTATATAGGGAATAGGGCTCTGGTCTATAGTAGTACCACTATATAGGGAATAGGGCTCTGGTCTATAGTAGTACCACTATATAGGGAATAGGGCTCTGGTCTATAGTAGTACCACTATATAGGGAATAGGGCTCTGGTCTATAGTAGTACCACTATATAGGGAATAGGGCTCTGGTCTATAATAGTACCACTATATAGGGAATAGGGCTCTGGTCTATAGTAGTACCACTATATAGAGAATAGGGCACTGGTCTATAGTAGTATCACTATATAGGGAATAGGGCACTGGTCTATAGTAGTACCACTATATAGGGAATAGGGCTCTGGTCTATAGTAGTACCACTATATAGGGAATAGGGCTCTGGTCTATAGTAGTACCACTATATAGGGAATAGGGCTCTTTCAGGTGTGTGTCGTTAAAGAGCAGAACGACAGGAAGTTGAAACGAGTTTTGTTTTGAACCTTTATTGAACCAGGAAGTCTCATTGAGGTCAGAAGGGAGACCTGGCATGTCTTCCTGTGGTGAGACATGTGCTCTCTCAATGAGCCTTTCCAACATTCCTCGCTTCCCATCTCCTCACTTCCTATATCCTCACCTCCTTCTCAACCGTAGGCCCAGCGACAGGCCCAGCGACAGGCCCAGCGACAGGCCCAGCGTGGTTAGCTACATGATTTGGAACATGTCTGTTGTGTTGAAATGCTTAGTTATAGTGAACAGAGTTTTACTGAGAAATCAGATACTGTTTAAAGTACTGAAGCAGCAACATGTCCAGTCTTGTCCATCTGGCAGAGAGGCTGCAGCCGCCGGCTGGTAGCTGAAAAATAACTGAAGCTGGAGACGCACATCTGGAGAGGCCTCAGTGTGGCGGTAGGGAGAGGCCTCAGTGTGGCGGTAGGGAGAGGCCTCAGTGTGGCGGTAGGGAGAGGCCTCAGTGTGGCGGTAGGGAGAGGCCTCAGTGTGGCGGTAGGGAGAGGCCTCAGTGTGGTGGTAGGGGAGGATCATATCTCCCTTCCTACCTACCTAAATCACTGAAGCTGGAGACGCACATCTCCCTCACTAACTTTAAGCATCGGCTGTCAGAGCAGCTCACAGATCACTGTACCTGTACACAGCCCATCTGTAAAAGAGCCCATCCAACTACCTCATCCCCATACTGTTATTATATATATTTATTTTGGTCCTTTGCACCCCAGTATCTCTACTTGCACATTCATCTTCTGCACATCTATCACTCCAGTGTTTAATTGCTAAATTGTAATTACTGTGCCACTTTGGCCTAGTTATTGCCTTACCTCATTACCACACACTGTATATAGACCTTTCTATTGTGTTATTGACTGTATGTTTGTTTATTCCATGTGTAACTCTGTTGTTGTTTGTGTTGAACTGCTTTGCTTTATCTTGGCCAGGTTGCAATTGTAAATGAGAACTTGTTCTCACCTGGCCTGGCATCCTCCTCCCTAAGTAGTGCACTATAGAGGGAAGAGGGTGCCATTTGGGACTCAAACAATATTTGAGTCCGAGAGGTGGATTTCAGCTTTACGGCTTTACCTAGTCAGATGTTTCCCTTCAGGTCCACTGGGAGAGACAGGCAGTGTGTGTGTGTGTGTGTGTGTGTGTGTGTGTGTGTTGTTGAGGTGGCTGAACCAAGCCAAACTATCCTATCCAGCCAGGATGGGTTCTGTTCCATTACAAGTCTATATCTTCTGCTACAATCTGCTAGGTCATTCCAAACCAGCTAGAAAGTTATAGAAGGTGTGTGTGTGTGTGTGTGTGTGTGCATGTTTCTCCAATTATCCACATCTGTGTTCACACATCTCTCCAGCTGGTGTGAGTGTGTTCCTACGAGCAGCAGTCACCCTCTCTCTGACCCCTCTCCTCACCGACATACACACCTCTCTCTCTGACCCCTCTACTTACTTCCTCTCACTGACAGACACACACCTGACCAGGCTTTCCTCTGGTCCTCCTGGGGCCTCTGGGGCCAAGGCCTCCTTAAACAATAATCACCACCACTACACTAGTGCCTAGTTCCATATGTGTTATTTCATGTTGATGTCTTCCCTATTATTCTACATGTATATGTTGTTCTGGTCCAGTAGAACGTTGTTCTGGTCCTATAGAATGTATATGTTGTTCTGGTCCTATAGAATGTTGTTCGTTCTGGTCCTATAGAATGTTCATTCTGGTCCTATAGAATGTTGTTCTGGTCCTATAGAATGTTGTTCTGGTCCTATAGAATGTTGTTCTGGTCCTATAGAATGTTGTTCTGGTCCTATAGAATGTTGTTCTGGTCCTATAGAATGCACATGTTGTGCTGGTCCTATAGAATGTTGTTCTGGTCCCATAGAATGTTGTGCTGGTCCTATAGAATGTTGTTCTGGTCCCATAGAATGTTGTGCTGGTCCTATAGAATGTTGTTCTGGTCCTATAGAATGTTGTTCTGGTCCTATAGAATGTTGTTCTGGTCCTATAGAATGTTGTTCTGGTCCTATAGAATGTTGTTCTGGTCCTATAGAATGTTGTTCTGGTCCTATAGAATGTTGTTCTGGTCCTGTAGAATGTTGTTCTGGTTCTATAGAATGTTGTTCTGGTCCTATAGAATGTTGTTCTGGTCCTATAGAATGTTGTTCTGGTCCTATAGAATGTTGTTCTGGTCCTATAGAATGTTGTTCTGGTCCTGTAGAATGTTGTTCTGGTCCTGTAGAATGTTGTTCTGGTCCTGTAGAATGTTGTTCTGGTCCTGTAGAATGTATAGGTTGTTGTGGTCCTATAGAATGTTGTTCTAGTCCTATAGAATGTATATGTTGTTCTGGTCCTATAGAATGGTATTCTGGCCCTATAGAATGCATATGTTATTCTGGCCCTATAGAATGCATATGTTGTTCTGGTCCAGTAGAATGTATATGTTATTCTGGCCCTATAGAATGCATATGTTATTCTGGTCCTATAGAATGCATATGTTATTCTGGCCCTATAGAATGCATATGTTGTTCTGGTCCAGTAGAATGTATATGTTATTCTGGCCCTATAGAATGCATATGTTATTCTGGTCCTATAGAATGCATATGTTATTCTGGTCCTATAGAATGTATATGTTATTCTGGCCCTATAGAATGCATTAACACAGCTTTTGGTAGCGCGTTCTGACTGAAAGTAATAAGGTGTAATCGGTCTCAGAACAAGGTGTTGTCTCAAGGGTGAAGGGTGAGTCATTTTCTAGAGAACAGGTTGTGTTCAGGCGGGTTCAACATTCTGGAATGTTAAGGTACACAGACACACAGTGTAGAACAGACATGTAGTCTAGTGGTTCAGAGCACTGGCAGTTCAGAGCTTTGGGCCAGTAACCAAAATATTGCTCGTTCGAATCCCCGAGCTGACTAATTGGGAAAAATCTGCCAATGTGCCCTTGAGCAAGGCACTTAATTGCTCCTGTAAGTCACAGTGGATAAGTGTGTGTGCTAAATTACAAAATGACATACTTTTCTGACATTTCTCTTTCCTGAACTCGACCAACAACAGGTGTAAACAGGAAGTGACATCACTCACCAGGTCCTTCTGGAAGTAGATGAGTACACCGGCTGCCACCTGACCAATCAGAATCAGCAGCAGGCAGGTGAAGTACTGGGGAGGAAGAGAGGATCATGGGATATATGAGATGACATCACCGTGGCAACAGTCCATCATAACAATGCATAAACACATCCACCCAATCACCAGACATCATGCCCTGCAGCATCGTTCAGACAGCAACATGCCTTCAAATAGAAATGCATTATGTATTGACTAGGATGTGAACTTCCACATCATCTCCTAGATGCTGCTACAATATCCAACTGGAACAGCCACGGGGCTTTGTGTTGCTACAATATCCAACTGGAACAGCCACGGGGCTTTGTGTTGCTACAATATCCAACTGGAACAGCCACAAGGCTTTCTGTTGCTATAATATCCAACTGGAACAGCCACGGGGCTTTGTGTTGCTACAATATCCAACTGGAACAGCCACGGGGCTTTGTGTTGCTACAATATCCAACTGGAACAGCCACGGGGCTTTGTGTTGCTACAATATCCAACTGGAACAGCCACGGGGCTTTGTGTTGCTACAATATCCAACTGGAACAGCCACAAGGCTTTGTGTTGCTATAATATCCAACTGGAACAGCCACAAGGCTTTGTGAGTGACTCCTCCCTGTACAGTAGCAGTAGTTTGTAATGCATTCACACTAGCATACACTGAGTGGACAAAACATTAGGAACATCTTCATAATATTGAGTTGCGCCCCCTTTTTGTCCTCATAACAGCCTCAACTTGTCAGAGTGTGGACTCTACAAGGTGTTGAAAGCCTTCCACAGGGTCTCTACAAGGTGTGGAAAGCCTTCCACAGGGACTCTACAAGGTGTTGAAAGCCTTCCACAGGGACTCTACAAGGTGTTGAAAGCCTTCCACAGGGACTCTACAAGGTGTTGAAAGCCTTCCACAGGGACTCTACAAGGTGTTGAAAGCCTTCCACAGGGACTCTACAAGGTGTTGAAAGCCTTCCACAGGGACTCTACAAGGTGTTGAAAGCCTTCCACAGGGACTCTACAAGGTGTGGAAAGCCTTCCACAGGGACTCTACAAGGTGTGGAAAGCCTTCCACAGGGACTCTACAAGGTGTGGAAAGCCTTCCACAGGGACTCTACAAGGTGTTGAAAGCCTTCCACAGGGACTCTACAAGGTGTTGAAAGCCTTCCACAGGGACTCTACAAGGTGTTGAAAGCCTTCCACAGGGACTCTACAAGGTGTTGAAAGCCTTCCACAGGGACTCTACAAGGTGTCGAAAGCCTTCCACAGGGACTCTACAAGGTGTCGAAAGCCTTCCACAGGGACTCTACAAGGTGTCGAAAGCCTTCCACAGGGACTCTACAAGGTGTTGAAAGCCTTCCACAGGGTCTCTACAAGGTGTTGAAAGCCTTCCACAGGGACTCTACAAGGTGTTGAAAGCCTTCCACAGGGTCTCTACAAGGTGTTGAAAGCCTTCCACAGGGATGCTGGTCCATGTTGACTCCAATGCTTCCCACAGTTGTGTCCAGTTGGCTGGATGTCCTTTGGGTGGTGGACCGTTCTTGATACACACAGGGAAACTGTTGAGAGTGAAAAACCCAGCATCGTTGCAGTTCTTGACACACTCAAACTGGTGCACCAGGTACCTACTACCGTACCCCGTTCAAAGGAACTTATATATGTTGTCTTGCCCATTCACCTTCTGAATGGCACACATACACAATCCATGTCTCAAGGATTAAAAAGACCTTTAACCAGTCTCCTCCCTTCATCTACACTGATTTGAAGTGGATGTAACAAGTGACATCAATAAGGGATCATAGCTTTAACCTGGATTCACCTGGTCAGTCTATGTCATGGAAAGAGCAGGTGTTCCTAATGTTTTGTACACTCAGTGTAGATTTTGGAGATGCCAGCAATGTTTTAAAGATGGTTTTGACTTTAGATTCGTGCACCACTGATTGGTAGTCAGACCAGGCAGGCCTGTGTGCCTGTGTGTGTGTGTGTGAGTGCCTGTGTGTGTGTGTGCCTGTGCCTGTGCCTGTGTGTGTGTGTGTGTGTGTGTGTGTGCGTGCCTGTATGTGTGTGTGTGCCTGTGTGTGTGTGTGCCTGTGTGTGTGTGTGTGCCTGTGTGTGTGTGGCTGTGTGCCTGTGTGTGTGTGGCTGTGTGCCTGTGTGTGTGTGCCTGTGTGTGCCTGCCTGTGCCTGTGTGTGTGTGCTCACCAGGCCCAGCAGACAGCGGATCTCGTAGATAGCCCCCAGGCAACCCAGGAAGCCCATCAACATGGAGAGACCACCGACACCTATCAGGATGTAGGAAGCTATCTTCAGCGCTGTGGAGGACTCTTCTGTAGAGAGAAACAAAGCAACACTCTCAGGTTAGCACATTAGCATCGCTATGGTAAAAACCATATATAGGCTAGCATTTTAGCATACCTACAGTACACTATGGGGGACTCCTCTGTAGAGGTGGGAACAAGCAGACTCGTTAGCATATCTGCTATTAACGTATATAGGTTAGCAGTATTTAAGCAGTCTGATATAGGCTATGCACAGGCTAGCATGTTAGCATCGCTATGGTAAAAACCATATATAGGCTAGCATTTTAGCATACCTACAGTACACTATGGGGGACTCCTCTGTAGAGGTGGGAACAAGCAGACTCGTTAGCATATCTGCTATTAACGTATATAGGTTAGCAGTATTTAAGCAGTCTGATATAGGCTATGCACAGGCTAGCATGTTAGCATCGCTATGGTAAAAACCATATATAGGCTAGCATTTTAGCATACCTACAGTACACTATGGGGGACTCCTCTGTAGAGGTGGGAACAAGCAGACTCGTTAGCATATCTGCTGTTAACACATATTAGGTTAGCAGTTTAGCAATAGACTACTGTGCAGGCTTGTATTTAAGCAGTCTGATGTAGGCGATACACAGGCTAGCATGTTGTCAACTGTCAGAGCAGCTCACAGATTACTGCACCTGTACATAGCCCACCTAAAATTTAGCCCAAACAACTACCTCTTTCCCAACTGTATTTAATTTTTATTTATTTATTTATTTTGCTCCTTTGCACCCCATTATTTTTTTATTTCTACTTTGCACATTCTTCCATTGCAAAACTACCATTCCAGTATTTTACTTGCTATATTGTATTTACTTTGCCATCATGGCCTTTTTTTGCCTTTACCTCCCTTCTCACCTCATTTGCTCACATTGTATATAGACTTGTTTATACTGCATTATTGACTGTATGTTTGTTTTTACTCCATGTGTAACTCTGT
The DNA here is from genome assembly GCF_002021735.2 of Oncorhynchus kisutch. Taxonomy (NCBI): domain Eukaryota; kingdom Metazoa; phylum Chordata; class Actinopteri; order Salmoniformes; family Salmonidae; genus Oncorhynchus; species Oncorhynchus kisutch. The sequence continues at coordinate 26,893 of NW_022262692.1, read as the reverse complement.
GTCGTTTTATCTGTCGAACTGCTTTGCTTTATCTTGGCCAGGTCGCAATTGTAAATGAGAACTTGTTCTCAACTTGCCTACCTGGTTAAATAAAGGTAAAATAAATAAATAAATAAATAAATGTTAGCACACCTACTACACAGTGACAGGCATTTTAGCGTCGCTATGGTAAAAACCATATATAGGCTAGCATGTTAGCACACCTGCTACACAGTGACAGGCATTTTAGCATCGCTATGGTAAAAACCATATATAGGCTAGCATGTTAGCACACCTACTACACAGTGACAGGCATTTTACCCTAACCCATTCACCCCTTAGCAGACACTATGTTCTGCCTCACGTCTGACAGGTAGACAGACAGACAGTAGAATATAACAGACATCTTCCTATAAGGCAACTCATGCCCACGAAACCAAAAGGAGACCTGATCTCAAACCATCTCTGGCTTCTATAACATATCTGTTCATGGAAACAGGTCTGGGAATTCTGGCTTCTATAACATATCTGTTCATGGAAACAGGTCTGGGAATTCTGGCTTCTATAAGAAAGAGAAGCCAGAGAGAGATTAGGTCTGCATTTCAAAATGGCACCCTTTTCCCTATGTAGGCACTACTTTGGACCAAAAAAGTCCACAAAAAAAAAAGTTTAATATTGTGCACTATATAGGGAACAGGGTGCAATTTGGGACATAGATTTTGTCTGGCTACAGGAGGAATGATATATGTTACTCTGAGGACACTGTTCTCAGTGTGTGTGTGTGTGTCACTGCCAAACATTCTGAGGCTTCCAAAGGAAAAGAGATGTTTCTGTGGACCACTCCGGAGGTCTGGAACCAAAAAGTGTGCCATCACGGAGGCCCAAACATTCTGCAAAGCTCAGAAACCCACCACTGAGACACAGAGAGAACGGACAGTTCAACCTCATCTCAAGTATTTCGTTTAGGAGACGTCATCCTTGGAGACAGAGACGAGCTCCTGAGATCCCCCAGAGGTTTTCACTATAATGGCAGAAACATCTGGCACGCCGTGCAAATCAAAGTGTTTTTTTGTCAGCGCAGTGTCAGCGCAGTGTCAGCGCAGTGTCAGCGTAGTGTCAGCGCAGTGTAGTGAAATGCTTATGCAAGATGTGAAACATGGCCAAATGTATATAGGTCATAGCGACAAAGCGAACTAAATAGACAGGAAAAACAGCATGCTATTTAATACTGTGATGAAATAGCTGTGGTTGGTTGGCGCTATACTCTAGCGTGTGACCAATGTGGAATACAGGATCCTATTTAATACTGTGATGAAATAGCTGTGGTTGGTTGGCGCTATACTCTAGCGTGTGACCAATGTGGAATACAGGATCCTATTTAATACTGTGATGAAATAGCTGTGGTTGGTTGGCGCTATACTCTAGCGTGTGACCAATGTGGAATACAGGATCCTATTTAATACTGTGATGAAATAGCTGTGGTTGGTTGGCGCTATACTCTAGCATGTGACCAATGTGGAATACAGGAAGTTCAATAATGCCATTGCTGGCTAATTTCTTCTTCTTCGTGGGATGACTGTGGCAATATTACTGAAGGAATATGTCAACCGCTGGATGGGAACCCTCATTCCCAGCAAAAGCAGTTTAACCAGACATGTCTCTGATTATTAGAGACAGACCCTGCAGCACATCACAGATCCCTCTCCTCATTACCGTTACTCTAACGTTGGAACGGCTAGGAGAACAGATCCCTCTCCTCATTACCATTACTCTAACGTTGGAACATCTAGAGAACAGATCCCTCTCCTCATTACCGTTACTCTAACATTGGAACATCTAGAGAACAGATCCCTCTCCTCATTACCGTTACTCTAACGTTGGAACACCTAGAGAACAGATCCCTCTCCTCATTACCGTTACTCTAATGTTGGAACGGCTAGGAGAACAGATCCCTCTCCTCATTACCATTACTCTAACGTTGGAACATCTAGAGAACAGATCCCTCTCCTCATTACCGTTACTCTAACGTTGGAACATCTAGAGAACAGATCCCTCTCCTCATTACCGTTACTCTAACGTTGGAACATCTAGGAGAACAGATCCCTCTCCTCTAACGTTGGAACGGCTAGAGAACAGATCTCTCTCCTCTAACGTTGGAACATCTAGAGAACAGATCCCTCTCCTCTAACGTTGGAACATCTAGGAGAACAGATCCCTCTCCTCTAACGTTGGAATGGCTAGAGAACAGATCTCTCCTCTAACGTTGGAACATCTAGGAGAACAGATCCCTCTCCTCTAACGTTGGAATGGCTAGAGAACAGATCTCTCCTCTAACGTTGGAACGGCTAGAGAACAGATCCCTCTCCTCTAACGTTGGAACGGCTAGAGAACAGATCCCTCTCCTCTAACGTTGGAACGGCTAGAGAACAGATCCCTCTCCTCTAACGTTGGAACGGCTAGAGAACAGATCCCTCTCCTCATTGCCGTTACTCTAACGTTGGAACATCTAGGAGAACAGATCCCTCTCCTCTAACGTTGGAACGGCTAGAGAACAGATCCCTCTCCTCTAACGTTGGAACATCTAGAGAACAGATCCCTCTCCTCTAACGTTGGAACGGCTAGAGAACAGATCCCTCTCCTCTAACGTTGGAACGGCTAGAGAACAGATCCCTCTCCTCTAACGTTGGAACGGCTAGAGAACAGATCCCTCTCCTCTAACGTTGGAACATCTAGAGAACAGATCCCTCTCCTCTAACGTTGGAACATCTAGAGAACAGATCCCTCTCCTCTAACGTTGGAACATCTAGAGAACAGATCCCTCTCTCCTCTAACGTTGGAACATCTAGAGAACAGATCCCTCTCTCTAACGTTGGAACATCTAGAGAACAGATCCCTCTCCTCTAACGTTGGAACATCTAGAGAACAGATCCCTCTCCTCATTACCGTTACTCTAACGTTGGAACAACTAGAGAACAGATCCCTCTCCTCTAACATTGGAACATCTAGAGAACAGATCCCTCTCCTCATTACCGTTACTCTAACGTTGGAACATCTAGAGAACAGATCCCTCTCCTCTAACATTGGAACATCTAGAGAACAGATCCCTCTCCTCATTACCGTTACTCTAACGTTGGAACATCTAGAGAACAGATCCCTCTCCTCATTACCGTTACTCTAATGTTGGAACATCTAGAACAGATCCACCTCCTCTAACGTTGGAACATCTAGAGAACAGATCCCTCTCCTCTAACGTTGGAACATCTAGAGAACAGATCCCTCTCCTCTAACGTTGGAACATCTAGAGAACAGATCCCTCTCCTCATTACCGTTACTCTAACGTTGGAACAACTAGAGAACAGATCCCTCTCCTCTAACATTGGAACATCTAGAGAACAGATCCCTCTCCTCATTACCGTTACTCTAACGTTGGAACATCTAGAGAACAGATCCCTCTCCTCATTACCGTTACTCTAATGTTGGAACATCTAGAACAGATCCACCTCCTCTAACGTTGGAACATCTAGAGAACAGATCCCTCTCCTCTAACGTTGGAACAGCTAGAGAACAGATCCCTCTCCTCTAACGTTGGAACGGCTAGAGAACAGATCCCTCTCCTCTAACGTTGGAACATCTAGAGAACAGATCCCTCTCTCCTCTAACGTTGGAACATCTAGAGAACAGATCCCTCTCCTCTAACGTTGGAACGGCTAGAGAACAGATCCCTCTCCTCTAACGTTGGAACGGCTAGAGAACAGATCCCTCTCCTCTAACGTTGGAACATCTAGAGAACAGATCCCTCTCCTCTAACGTTGGAACATCTAGAGAACAGATCCCTCTCCTCTAACGTTGGAACATCTAGAGAACAGATCCCTCTCATTACCGTTACTCTAACGTTGGAACAACTAGAGAACAGATCCCTCTCCTCTAACATTGGAACATCTAGAGAACAGATCCCTCTCCTCATTACCGTTACTCTAACGTTGGAACATCTAGAGAACAGATCCCTCTCCTCATTACCGTTACTCTAATGTTGGAACGGCTAGAGAACAGATCCCTCTCCTCTAACGTTGGAACATCTAGAGAACAGATCCCTCTCTCCTCTAACGTTGGAACATCTAGAGAACAGATCCCTCTCCTCTAACGTTGGAACATCTAGAGAACAGATCCCTCTCCTCTAACGTTGGAACATCTAGAGAACAGATCCCTCTCCTCATTACCGTTACTCTAACGTTGGAACATCTAGAGAACAGATCCCTCTCCTCATTACCGTTACTCTAACGTTGGAACATCTAGAGAACAGATCACTCTCCTCTAACGTTGGAACATCTAGAGAACAGATCACTCTCCTCTAACGTTGGAACATCTAGAGAACAGATCCCTCTCCTCTAACGTTGGAACGGCTAGAGAACAGATCCCTCTCCTCTAACGTTGGAACGGCTAGAGAACAGATCCCTCTCCTCATTACCGTTACTCTAACGTTGGAACGGCTAGAGAACAGATCCCTCTCCTCTAACGTTGGAACATCTAGAGAACAGATCCCTCTCCTCTAACGTTGGAACATCTAGAGAACAGATCCCTCTCCTCTAACGTTGGAACATCTAGAGAACAGATCCCTCTCCTCTAAGGTTGGAACATCTAGAGAACAGATCCCTCTCTCCTCTAACGTTGGAACGGCTAGAGAACAGATCCCTCTGTCCTCTAACGTTGGAACGGCTAGAGAACAGATCCCTCTCTCCTCTAACGTTGGAACGGCTAGAGAACAGATCCCTCTCCTCATTACCGTTACTCTAACGTTGGAACGGCTAGAGAACAGATCCCTCTCCTCATTACCGTTACTCTAACGTTGGAACGGCTAGAGAACAGATCCCTCTCTCCTCTAACATTGGAACATCTAGAGAACAGATCCCTCTCCTCTAACGTTGGAACATCTAGAGAACAGATCCCTCTCCTCTAACGTTGGAACATCTAGAGAACAGATCCCTCTCTCCTCTAACGTTGGAACATCTAGAGAACGGCTAGGATAGCACCCCTGGGATAGAACCCGGGGGGAGTGGTGGGTGGAGGGAGAGGCAAGCAGCCTCTGGGATAGAACCCGGGGGGAGTGGTGGGTGGAGGGAGTGGCAAGCAGCCTCTGGGATAGAACCCGGGAGAGTGGTGGGTGGAGGGAGAGGCACCTGGGATAGCACCCGGGGGAGTGGAGGGAGAGATGGGTACGACGCCTGCAGCTGGATCCCCAAAAACAAAGAAATCATAGGTTTACGTGGTGGGTGGAGGGAACGGTGGTGGGAGGAGGGCGTGGGAGAACGGTGGTGGGAGGAGGGCGTGGGAGGAGGAAACGGTGGTGGGAGGAGGGAACGGTGGTGGGAGGAGGGCACGGTGGTGGGAGGAGGGCACGGTGGTGGGAGGAGGGCACGGTGGTGGGAGGAGGGCGTGGGAGAACAGTGGTGGGAGGAGGGCGTGGGAGAACAGTGGTGGGAGGAGGGCGTGGGAGAACAGTGGTGGGAGGAGGGCGTGGGAGAACAGTGGTGGGAGGAGGGCGTGGGAGAACAGTGGTGGGAGGAGGGCGTGGGAGAACGGTGGTGGGAGGAGGGAGCGGTGGTGGGAGGAGGGAACGGTGGTGGGAGGAGGGAACGGTGGTGGGAGGAGGGAACGGTGGTGGGAGGAGGGCGTGGGAGAACAGTGGTGGGAGGAGGGAGCGGTGGTGGGAGGAGGGCGTGGGAGAACCGTGGTGGGAGGAGGGCGTGGGAGAACGGTGGTGGGAGGAGGGAGCGGTGGTGGGAGGAGGGAGCGGTGGTGGGAGGAGGGCGTGGGAGAACCGTGGTGGGAGGAGGGCGTGGGAGAACGGTGGTGGGAGGAGGGAGCGGTGGTGGGAGGAGGGCGTGGGAGAACAGTGGTGAGAGGAGGGCGTGGGAGAACCGTGGTGGGAGGAGGGAGCGGTGGTGGGAGGAGGGCGTGGGAGAACGGTGGTGGGAGGAGGGCGTGGGAGAACGGTGGTGGGAGGAGGGTGTGGGAGAACGGTGGTGGGAGGAGGGTGTGGGAGAACAGTGGTGGGAGGAGGGAGCGGTGGTGGGAGGAGGGAACGGTGGTGGGAGGAGGGCGTGGGAGAACAGTGGTGGGAGAACAGTGGTGGGAGGAGGGTGTGGGAGAACCGTGGTGGGAGGAGGGAGCGGTGGTGGGAGGAGGGCGTGGGAGAACAGTGGTGGGAGGAGGGAGCGGTGGTGGGAGGAGGGCTTGGGAGAACCGTGGTGGGAGGAGGGAGCGGTGGTGGGAGGAGGGCGTGGAACTACTTAGTCAAATGTAGTGCACTATATATGTAGGGAATAGGGTGCCACTTGGGACAACCAGCTCTGGAATGATCGTTAGGCTGGTTGGGCTTTGTTTCAACTCATCCTCACATAATTCCTGATTCAGGCCACTAAAGACTTTGGTATAAACCCTTACTACAGCTCACACCACTACATGCTACTATAAAGACCTTGGTATAAACCCTTACTACAGCTCACACTAGTGACGTCACGATAACAACATTTTACAAACAATATATACGACCAGGCCAAGTCTCACGATACCAATTAGTATCGCGATATCGACGGAGGGAGAAAAAAAATCTGTGGCCTAGCATCCTGTTCGCCCCGTCCCCCGCATCCTGTTAGCCCCGTGGCCTAGCATCCTGTTCGCCCCCCATCCTGGTCGCCCACCGCATCCTGTTCGCCCCCGCATCCTGGTCGCCCACCGCATCCTGGTCGCCCACCGCATCCTGGTCGCCCACCGCATCCTGGTCGCCCACCGCATCCTGTTCGCCCCCGCATCCTGTTCGCCCCCGTGGCCTAGCCCCGTGGCCTAGCCCCGTGGCCTAGCATCCGGTTCGCCCCCCATCCTGTTCGCCCCCCGCATCCTGTTCGCCCCCGCATCCTGTTCGCCCCCGCATCCTGTTCGCCCCCGCATCCTGTTCGCCCCGTCCCCCGCATCCTGTTCGCCCCGTCCCCCGCATCCTGTTCGCCCCGTCCCCCGCATCCTGTTCGCCCCGTCCCCCGCATCCTGTTCGCCCCGTCCCCCGCATCCTGTTAGCCCCCGTCCCCCGCATCCTGTTCGCCCCCGTCCCCCGCATCCTGTTCGCCCCCGTCCCCCGCATCCTGTTAGCCCCCGTCCCCCGCATCCTGTTAGCCCCCCGTCCCCCGCATCCTGTTCGCCCCGTCCCCCGCATCCTGTTCGCCCCGTCCCCCGCATCCTGTTAGCCCCCGTCCCCCGCATCCTGTTAGCCCCCGTCCCCCGCATCCTGTTAGCCCCCGTCCCCCGCATCCTGTTCGCCCCCGTCCCCCGCATCCTGTTAGCCCCCGTCCCCCGCATCCTGTTCGCCCCCCGTCCCCCGCATCCTGTTCGCCCCCCGTATCCTGTTCGTCCCGTGGCCTAGCCTGAAATGACTGCCACATGACTGTCATTCCTCTGGTGAAATGACTGCCACATTACTGTCATTCCTCTGGTGAAATGACTGCCACATTACTGATTAGTTTAAAACGACCCGCGACGTGGTTTTGTGAAATTTTATCAAATGCGCACGAATCCCAGTAGAAAGAAATAAAAGGTTACTTCTGGTAATATGGGTCATATAGAAAAAAAGGGTAGAGGGCCTAGAGAGCTGCCCTGCGGTACACCAAACTTTAAAATGTTTGACATTAGAGAAGCTTCCACTAAAAGAAACCCCCCTGAGTTCTATTAGATAGAATCCACGGTAATTCAACAACCGGTTATGGTCAATAATATCAAAAGCTGCACTGAAATCAAACAACGCAGCTCCCACAATCTTCTAATTATCCATTTCTTTCAACCAATCATCAGTCATGTGTGTCAGTGCAGTACATGTTCAGTGCCCTTCTCTATAAGCATGCTGAAAGTCTGCTGTTAATTTATTTTGCAGAGAAATAGCATTGTACTTGATCAAACACAATTTTTTCCAACAGTTTGTTAAGAGCTGGCAGCAAGCTTATAGGTCTGCTGTTAGAACCAGTAAAGGCGGCTTTACCACTCTTGGGTAGTGGAATGACTTTGGCTTCCCTCCAGGCCTGAGGACAAAGACTTTCCTCTTAGGCTCAGATTAAAAATATGACAGATAGGAGTGGCTGTAGAGTCAGCTACCATCCTCAGTAGCTTTCCATCTAAGTTGTCGATGCCAGGAGGTTTGTCATTATTGTTCGTTAACAACAATTGTTCCAACTCTGCCACACTAACTTGACAGAATTCCAACTTGAAATGCTTTTCTTTCATTATTATAATTTATTTTTAATGCATGAATACAATTGCTCACTGTTCGTTGTTGGCATTTCCTGCCTAAGTTTCCTGTTGGCATTTCCTGCCTAACCCTAACCCACTTTGCCAATGAAGTAATCAATAAAATAAATTGGCAACATCAAATGGTTTTGTGATGAATAAAGCCATCTGATTGGGTGAAAGATGGAGTTGATTTACCTTTATTTACCTAGGCAAGTCAATCCATTTAAAGTACTCCAAAGATTTTTTCCCCCCATTATTCTTTATATTTTTACCTTTATTTTATATATATATTTTATCTTTATTTAACTAGGCAAGTCAGTTATGAACAAATTCTTATTTTCAATGACGGCCTAGGAAACAGTGGGTTAACTGCCTGTTCAGGGGCAGAACGAGAGATTTGTACCTTGTCAGCTCGGGGAGTTGAACTTGCAACCTTCTGGTTTCTAGTCCAACACTAACCACTAGGCTACCCTGCCCGGCCCATTGATCTAGGCTTCATAATAAAGAACTTGCAAAGTCAACTCAGACTGGTCTGTGCTCTTGGTTATAACAGATGATACATTGTATCAACATAAAGTCAACTCAGACTGGCCTGTGCTCTTGGTTATAACAGATGATACATTGTATCAACATAAAGTCAACTCAGACTGGCCTGTGCTCTTGGTTATAAAAGATGAAATGATACATTGTATCAACATAAAGTCAACACAGACTGGTCTGTGCTCTTGGTTATAACAGATGATACATTGTATCAACATAAAGTCAACACAGACTGGTCTGTGCTCTTGGTTATAACAGATGATACATTGTATCAACATAAAGTCAACACAGACTGGTCTGTGCTCTTGGTTATAACAGATGAAATGATACATTGTATCAACATAAAGTCAACTCAGACTGGTCTGTGCTCTTGGTTATAACAGATGATACATTGTATCAACATAAAGTCAACTCAGACTGGTCTGTGCTCTTGGTTATAACAGATGAAATGATACATTGTATCAACATAAAGTCAACTCAGACTGGCCTGTGCTCTTGGTTATAACAGATGAAATGATACATTGTATCAACATAAAGTCAACTCAGACTGGCCTGTGCTCTTGGTTATAACAGATGAAATGATACATTGTATCAACATAAAGTCTACTCAGACTGGTCTGTGCTCTTGGTTATAACAGATGATACATTGTATCAACATAAAGTCAACTCAGACTGGTCTGTGCTCTTGGTTATAAAAGATGAAATGATACATTGTATCAACATAAAGTCAACTCAGACTGGCCTGTGCTCTTGGTTATAACAGATGATACATTGTATCAACATAAAGTCAACTCAGACTGGTCTGTGCTCTTGGTTATAAAAGATGAAATGATACATTGTATCAACATAAAGTCAACTCAGACTGGCCTGTGCTCTTGGTTATAACAGATGATACATTGTATCAACATAAAGTCAACTCAGACTGGTCTGTGCTCTTGGTTATAAAAGATGAAATGATACATTGTATCAACATAAAGTCAACTCAGACTGGTCTGTGCTCTTGGTTATAACAGATGATACATTGTATCAACATAAAGTCAACACAGACTGGTCTGTGCTCTTGGTTATAACAGATGATACATTGTATCAACATAAAGTCAACACAGACTGGTCTGTGCTCTTGGTTATAACAGATGAAATGATACATTGTATCAACATAAAGTCAACTCAGACTGGTCTGTGCTCTTGGTTATAACAGATGATACATTGTATCAACATAAAGTCAACTCAGACTGGTCTGTGCTCTTGGTTATAACAGATGCATTGTATCAACATAAAGTCAACTCAGACTGGTCTGTGCTCTTGGTTATAACAGATGATACATTGTATCAACATAAAGTCAACTCAGACTGGTCTGTGCTCTTGGTTATAACAGATGAAATGATACATTGTATCAACATAAAGTCAACTCAGACTGGTCTGTGCTCTTGGTTATAACAGATGAAATGATACATTGTATCAACATAAAGTCAACTCAGACTGGCCTGTGCTCTTGGTTATAACAGATGAAATGATACATTGTATCAACATAAAGTCAACTCAGACTGGCCTGTGCTCTTGGTTATAACAGATGAAATGATACATTGTATCAACATAAAGTCTACTCAGACTGGTCTGTGCTCTTGGTTATAACAGATGATACATTGTATCAACATAAAGTCAACTCAGACTGGTCTGTGCTCTTGGTTATAAAAGATGAAATGATACATTGTATCAACATAAAGTCAACTCAGACTGGTCTGTGCTCTTGGTTATAACAGATGATACATTGTATCAACATAAAGTCAACACAGACTGGTCTGTGCTCTTGGTTATAACAGATGATACATTGTATCAACATAAAGTCAACACAGACTGGTCTGTGCTCTTGGTTATAACAGATGAAATGATACATTGTATCAACATAAAGTCAACTCAGACTGGTCTGTGCTCTTGGTTATAACAGATGATACATTGTATCAACATAAAGTCAACTCAGACTGGTCTGTGCTCTTGGTTATAACAGATGCATTGTATCAACATAAAGTCAACTCAGACTGGTCTGTGCTCTTGGTTATAACAGATGATACATTGTATCAACATAAAGTCAACTCAGACTGGTCTGTGCTCTTGGTTATAACAGATGAAATGATACATTGTATCAACATAAAGTCAACTCAGACTGGTCTGTGCTCTTGGTTATAACAGATGAAATGATACATTGTATCAACATAAAGTCAACTCAGACTGGCCTGTGCTCTTGGTTATAACAGATGAAATGATACATTGTATCAACATAAAGTCAACTCAGACTGGCCTGTGCTCTTGGTTATAACAGATGAAATGATACATTGTATCAACATAAAGTCTACTCAGACTGGTCTGTGCTCTTGGTTATAACAGATGATACATTGTATCAACATAAAGTCAACTCAGACTGGTCTGTGCTCTTGGTTATAAAAGATGAAATGATACATTGTATCAACATAAAGTCAACTCAGACTGGCCTGTGCTCTTGGTTATAACAGATGATACATTGTATCAACATAAAGTCAACTCAGACTGGCCTGTGCTCTTGGTTATAACAGATGATACATTGTATCAACATAAAGTCAACTCAGACTGGCCTGTGCTCTTGGTTATAACAGATGAAATGATACATTGTATCAACATAAAGTCAACTCAGACTGGCCTGTGCTCTTGGTTATAACAGATGCATTGTATCAACATAAAGTCAACTCAGACTGGTCTGTGCTCTTGGTTATAACAGATGATACATTGTATCAACATAAAGTCAACTCAGACTGGTCTGTGCTCTTGGTTATAACAGATGAAATGATACATTGTATCAACATAAAGTCAACTCAGACTGGTCTGTGCTCTTGGTTATAACAGATGAAATGATACATTGTATCAACATAAAGTCAACTCAGACTGGCCTGTGCTCTTGGTTATAACAGATGAAATGATACATTGTATCAACATAAAGTCAACTCAGACTGGCCTGTGCTCTTGGTTATAACAGATGAAATGATACATTGTATCAACATAAAGTCTACTCAGACTGGTCTGTGCTCTTGGTTATAACAGATGATACATTGTATCAACATAAAGTCAACTCAGACTGGTCTGTGCTCTTGGTTATAAAAGATGAAATGATACATTGTATCAACATAAAGTCAACTCAGACTGGCCTGTGCTCTTGGTTATAACAGATGATACATTGTATCAACATAAAGTCAACTCAGACTGGTCTGTGCTCTTGGTTATAAAAGATGAAATGATACATTGTATCAACATAAAGTCAACTCAGACTGGCCTGTGCTCTTGGTTATAACAGATGATACATTGTATCAACATAAAGTCAACACAGACTGGTCTGTGCTCTTGGTTATAACAGATGATACATTGTATCAACATAAAGTCAACACAGACTGGTCTGTGCTCTTGGTTATAACAGATGAAATGATACATTGTATCAACATAAAGTCAACTCAGACTGGCCTGTGCTCTTGGTTATAAAAGATGATACATTGTATCAACATAAAGTCAACTCAGACTGGCCTGTGCTCTTGGTTATAACAGATGATACATTGTATCAACATAAAGTCAACTCAGACTGGCCTGTGCTCTTGGTTATAACAGATGATACATTGTATCAACATAAAGTCAACTCAGACTGGCCTGTGCTCTTGGTTATAACAGATGATACATTGTATCAACATAAAGTCAACTCAGACTGGCCTGTGCTCTTGGTTATAACAGATGATACATTGTATCAACATAAAGTCAACTCAGACTGGTCTGTGCTCTTGGTTATTTTTTTATTTTATTTATTTTACCTTTATTTAACCAGGTAGGCAAGTTGAGAACAAGTTCTCATTTACAATTGCGACCTGGCCAAGATAAAGCAAAGCAGTTCGACAGATAAAACGACACAGAGTTACACATGGAGTAAAAACAAACATACAGTCAATAATGCAGTATAAACAAGTCTATATACAATGTGAGCAAATGAGGTGAGAAGGGAGGTAAAGGCAAAAAAAGGCCATGATGGCAAAGTAAATACAATATAGCAAGTAAAATACTGGAATGGTAGTTTTGCAATGGAAGAATGTGCAAAGTAGAAATAAAAAAATAATGGGGTGCAAAGGAGCAAAATAAATAAATAAATAAAAATTAAATACAGTTGGGAAAGAGGTAGTTGTTTGGGCTAAATTTTAGGTGGGCTATGTACAGGTGCAGTAATCTGTGAGCTGCTCTGACAGTTGGTGCTTAAAGCTAGTGAGGGAGATAAGTGTTTCCAGTTTCAGAGATTTTTGTAGTTCGTTCCAGTCATTGGCAGCAGAGAACTGGAAGGAGAGGCGGCCAAAGAAAGAATTGGTCTTGGGGGTGACTAGAGAGATATACCTGCTGGAGCGTGTGCTACAGGTGGGAGATGCTATGGTGACCAGCGAGCTGAGATAAGGGGGGACTTTACCTAGCAGGGTCTTGTAGATGACATGGAGCATGGTTATAACAGATGATACATTGTATCAACATAAAGTCAACTCAGACTGGTCTGTGCTCTTGGTTATAACAGATGAAATGATACATTGTATCAACATAAAGTCAACTCAGACTGGTCTGTGCTCTTGGTTATAACAGATGAAATGATACATTGTATCAACATAAAGTCAACACAGACTGGCCTGTGCTCTTGGTTATAACAGATGATACATTGTATCAACATAAAGTCAACTCAGACTGGTCTGTGCTCTTGGTTATAACAGATGAAATGATACATTGTATCAACATAAAGTCAACTCAGACTGGTCTGTGCTCTTGGTTATAACAGATGATATGATACATTGTATCAACATAAAGTCAACTCAGACTGGCCTGTGCTCTTGGTTATAACAGATGAAATGATACATTGTATCAACATAAAGTCAACTCAGACTGGCCTGTGCTCTTGGTTATAACAGATGATACATTGTATCAACATAAAGTCAACTCAGACTGGTCTGTGCTCTTGGTTATAACAGATGATACATTGTATCAACATAAAGTCAACTCAGACTGGTCTGTGCTCTTGGTTATAACAGATGATACATTGTATCAACATAAAGTCAACTCAGACTGGTCTGTGCTCTTGGTTATAACAGATGAAATGATACATTGTATCAACATAAAGTCAACTCAGACTGGTCTGTGCTCTTGGTTATAACAGATGAAATGATACATTGTATCAACAATGGAGCAGTGCAGGCAAAGTAAACAATGTACCAGAAGTAACAGAAGACTCATCAGGGTCTGCATCCCCGCTCGCCATCACGGCTGCATTATCATATAAAACAGAGAGGAATAGATGGGCATCAACTATTGCTATCATGATCATTCCTCTGGTGAAATGACTGCCACAGTACTGTCATTCCTCTGGTGAAATGACTGCCACATTACTGTCATTCCTCTGGTGAAATGACTGCCACATTACTGTCATTCCTCTGGTGAAATGACTGCCACATTACTGTCATTCCTCTGGTGAAATGACTGCCACAGTACTGTCATTCCTCTGGTGAAATGACTGCCACATTACTGTCATTCCTCTGGTGAAATGACTGCCACAGTACTGTCATTCCTCTGGTGAAATGACTGCCACATTACTGTCTTTATCATTCCTCTGGTGAAATGACTGCCACATTACTGTCTTTATCATTCCTCTGGTGAAATGACTGCCACATTACTGTCTTTATCATTCCTCTGGTGAAATGACTGCCACAGTACTGTCATTCCTCTGGTGAAATGACTGCCACATTACTGTCATTCCTCTGGTGAAATGACTGCCACAGTACTGTCATTCCTCTGGTGAAATGACTGCCACATTACTGTCATTCCTCTGGTGAAATGACTGCCACATTACTGTCATTCCTCTGGTGAAATGACTGCCACAGTACTGTCATTCCTCTGGTGAAATGACTGCCACAGTACTGTCATTCCTCTGGTGAAATGACTGCCACATTACTGTCATTCCTCTGGTGAAATGACTGCCACATTACTGTCATTCCTCTGGTGAAATGACTGCCACATTACTGTCATTCCTCTGGTGAAATGACTGCCACATTACTGTCATTCCTCTGGTGAAATGACTGCCACATTACCGTCATTCCTCTGGTGAAATGACTGCCACATTACCGTCATTCCTCTGGTGAAATGACTGCCACATTACCGTCATTCCTCTGGTGAAATGACTGCCACATTACCGTCATTCCTCTGGTGAAATGACTGCCACATTACCGTCATTCCTCTGGTGAAATGACTACCACATTACTGTCTTTCTACCATTCCTCTGGTGAAATGACTGCCACATTAGTATGTGTAGTTTGTTAAACTTACGCAGGATGACCATGAAGCTCTCCTTGTCCAGAAGGACCCACAGTCCGAACCCCATGATGAGGGCGCCAAACAGCTGCAGAGAAGGGGGGGGGGTGAGAGAGAGAGAGAGACAGAGAGTCAATACACAATGGTAAATAAGACTAAACTCCTCTACATCAGTCCTGTTAGTAGTGATGTTCCTCTACATCAGTCCTGTTCCATTCTAGTTTCTCTACATCAGTCCTGTTCCATTCTAGTTCCTCTACATCAGTCCTGTTCCATTCTAGTTCCTCTACATCAGTCCTGTTC
The DNA here is from genome assembly GCF_002021735.2 of Oncorhynchus kisutch. Taxonomy (NCBI): domain Eukaryota; kingdom Metazoa; phylum Chordata; class Actinopteri; order Salmoniformes; family Salmonidae; genus Oncorhynchus; species Oncorhynchus kisutch. The sequence goes on along the minus strand of NW_022262692.1, from coordinate 11,464 downwards.
CATTCTAGTTTCTCTACATCAGTTCTGTTCCATTCTAGTTTCTCTACATCAGTTCTGTTCCATTCTAGTTTCTCTACATCAGTCCTGTTCCATTCTAGTTCCTCTACATCAGTCCTGTTCCATTCTAGTTTCTCTACATCAGTCCTGTTCCATTCTAGTTTCTCTACATCAGTCCTGTTCCATTCTAGTTTCTCTACATCAGTCCTGTTCCATTCTAGTTTCTCTACATGTCTCTACATGTTAATAGTGAGATCACACCATACATTCACAGTGTAACTTAAAGCCTTAAGCTCTGGATCACACTTAATTTACTCTGTTCAGAGATGGGAATGATGGATGGTAGAGAGAGGGGGGGGGCTGTGGGAGCCAGGGACTGAGCGGATGAGTATCTCCGTGGTAACCAGGCCACAATCACTTAATCTGCTCTCTAATGAAGAAACCAGGGAGAGAGGGGGCATGAGAGAGAGCGAGGGCATGAGAGAGAGCGAGGGCATGAGAGAGAGAGAGCGAGTGCATGAGAGAGAGCGAGCATGAGAGAGAGCGAGCATGAGAGAGAGCGAGCATGAGAGAGAGAGAGCATGAGAGAGAGAGAGCATGAGAGAGAGAGAGCATGAGAGAGAGAGAGCATGAGAGAGAGAGAGCATGAGAGAGAGAGAGCATGAGAGAGAGAGAGAGCATGAGAGAGAGAGAGCATGAGAGAGAGCTAAAGGGCGAGCGAGAGTGAATGATGTCAGAGAATGAGAGAATGAATGATGTCAGAGAATGAGAGAGTGAAACAGAGGACAAAGGATGACAGAGTAGTTGGTGTGTGTTGATGAGTTCACATTCCCTCCCACCGACTCGACCTCAAACCGGTCCAACAGGGCAATAGAGCCGTGGCGGTCATGTCATATCGATCAGACGGTTATTGTCACGGTTTCATCCACTCAGAGGAGAGGCTGAGGTCCTGCACTGTATAGGCATGTGATCTGTGTCTGGGAAATAAGATACTTACGAAGAAGAGGACATTGAAGAGGAACAGGAAGTACTTGATTGCCTTCATGCAGCCTTTCCCCATTGTGATCGCTCTGTGAACAACAGAATACAAAATATTTAGTCATACTTTATTTGAAGAGTACTTAAGCATGAATATGATACGATCATGAAGATAAAAATCACAGGTCGGGTCAGACATCCCTGTGGTCGACTGAAGAGTTTAACACGATGCCATCAAAGTACAGAGGGGACATGATCCACATAGTGTGTGTGTGTGTGTCTGGATTTGCTGGTGTGAGAGGCCTACAGTATAAGTGGTGACAGACGCCTGGAACCCCCTGACCTGCTGGCTAAGCTGCTGAGATGATAGAGACCTGGATCTATAGGAGACAGACGCCTGACCTGACCTGCTGGCTAAGCTGCTGAGATGATAGAGACCTGGATGTATAGGAGACAGATGCCTGAAACCCCCTGACCTGCTGGCTAAGCTGCTGAGATGATAGAGACCTGGATCTATAGGAGACAGATGCCTGACCTGACCTGCTGGCTAAGCTGCTGAGATGATAGGGACCTGGATCTATAGGAGACAGATGCCTGACCTGACCTGCTGGCTAAGCTGCTGAGATGATAGGGACCTGGATCTATAGGAGACAGATGCCTGACCTGACCTGCTGGCTAAGCTGCTGAGATGATAGAGACCTGGATCTCTAGGAGACAGATGCCTGACCTGACCTGCTGGCTAAGCTGCTGAGATGATAGAGACCTGGATCTATAGGAGACCGAAGCCTGACCTGACCTGCTGGCTAAGCTGCTGAGATGATAGGGACCTGGATCTATAGGAGACCGAAGCCTGACCTGACCTGCTGGCTAAGCTGCTGAGATGATAGGGACCTGGATCTATAGGAGACAGATGCCTGGAACCCCCTGACCTGCTGGCTAAGCTGCTGAGATGATAGAGACCTGGATCTATAGGAGACAGATGCCTGACCTGACAGCTAAGCTGCTGAGATGATAGAGACCTGGATCTATAGGATTACCGATAGACAACCATCCAGTGGTGGAAAAAGTACCCAAGTATCATACTTGAGTAAAAGATACCTTAATAGTAAATGTAAAAGTCACCCAGTAAAATACTACTTGAGTAAAAGTCTGAAAAGTATTTGGTTTTAAATATACTTAAGTATAAATCATTTCAAATTCCTCTACATTAAGCAAACCAGGCGGTATGTTGTTGTAGTAAAAACAGTAGGGATGTTCTCTGTTTAGTGAGTCCACCAGATCAGAGGCAGTAGGGATGTTCTCTGTTTAGTGAGTCCACCAGATCAGAGGCAGTAGGGATGTTCTCTGTTTAGTGAGTCCACCAGATCAGAGGCAGTAGGGATGTTCTCTGTTTAGTGAGTCCACCAGATCAGAGGCAGTAGGGATGACCAGGGATGTTCTCTGTTTAGTGAGTCCTCCAGATCAGAGGCAGTAGGGATGACCAGGGATGTTCTCTGTTTAGTGAGTCCACCAGATCAGAGGCAGTAGGGATGACCAGGGATGTTCTCTTGATAAGCACCATCAGACTGTACAACCAGCAACACAACCTGTATCAGACTGTACAACCAGCAACACAACCTCCATCAGACTGTGCAACCAGCAACACAACCTGTATCAGACTGTACAACCAGCAACACAACCTGTATCACACTGTGCAACCAGCAACACAACCTCCATCACACTGTACAACCAGCAACACAACCTGCATCACACTGTACAACCAGCAACACAACCTTCATCACACTGTACAACCAGCAACACAACCACCATCAGACTGTGCAACCAGCAACAGAACCTTCATCACACTGTACAACCAGCAACACAACCACCATCAGACTGTGCAACCAGCAACACAACCTTCATCACACTGTACAACCAGCAACATAACCTGCATCACACTGTACAACCAGCAACACAACCTGCATCACACTGTACAACCAGCAACACAACCTGTATCACACTGTACAACCAGCAACACAACCTGCATCACACTGTACAACCAGCAACACAACCTCCATCACACTGTACAACCAGCAACAACTCCAACAACCAGCAACACAATCTCCATCGGACTGTACAGCCAGCAACACAACCTGTATCACACTGTACAACCAGCAACCAGCAACACAACCTCCATCACACTGTACAACCAGCAACACAACCTCCAGACTGTACAACCACCAACACAACCTGTATCACACTGTACAACCACCAACACAACCTGTATCACACTGTACAACCACCAACACAACCTGTATCACAACCACCATCAGACTGTACAACCAGCAACACACAACCTCCAGACTGTACAACCAGCAACCTCCAGACTGTACAACCAGCAACACAACAACCTCCAGACTGTACAACCAGCAACACACAACCTCCAGACTGTACAACCAGCAACACACAACCTCCAGACTGTACAACCAGCAACACAATCTCCATCAGACTGTACAACCAGCAACACAATCTCAATCAGACTGTGCAACCAGCAACACACAACCTCCAGACTGTACAACCAGCAACACAGAGCAAAGTGAACAGCGAGCACAACAATCAATCTACCACAGCAACACAGCATGAAGCGGCGAACACTGGTCAAACATCGGACTTAAAACGGTCCCACAGCCATAAAACGGTGTACAACCAGCAACACAACCTCCAGACTGTACAACCACCAACACAACCTGTATCACACTGTACAACCACCAACACAACCTGTATCACACTGTACAACCACCAACACAACCTTCATCACACTGTACAACCACCAACACAACCTTCATCACACTGTACAACCACCAACACGACCTCCATCAGACTGTACAACCAGCAACACACAACCTCCAGACTGTACAACCTCCAGACTTGGGTTGTGCCGTGGCGGAGATCTTTGTGGGCTATACTCAGCCTTGTCTCAGGATGGTAAGTTGGTGGTTGAAGATATCCCTCTAGTGGTGTGGGGGCTGTGCTTTGGCAAAGTGGGTGGGGTTATATCCTTCCTGTTTGGCCCTGTCCGGGGGTGTCCTCGGATGGGGCCACAGTGTCTCCTGACCCCTCCTGTCTCAGCCTCCAGTATTTATGCTGCAGTAGTTTATGTGTCGGGGGGCTGGGGTCAGTTTGTTATATCTGGAGTACTTCTCCTGTCCTATTCGGTGTCCTGTGTGAATCTAAGTGTGTGTTCTCTAATTCTCTCCTTCTCTCTTTCTTTCTCTCTCTCGGAGGACCTGAGCCCTAGGACCATGCCCCAGGACTACCTGACATGATGACTCCTTGCTGTCCCCAGTCCACCTGGCCATGCTGCTGTTCCAGTTTCAACTGACCTGAGCCCTAGGACCATGCCCCAGGACTACCTGACATGATGACTCCTTGCTGTCCCCAGTCTACCTGGCCATGCTGCTGCTCCAGTTTCAACTTCCACCTGACTGTGCTGCTGCTCTAGTTTCAACTGTTCTGCCTTATTATTATTCGACCATGCTGGTCATTTATGAACATTGAACATCTTGACCATGTTCTGTTATAATCTCCACCCGGCACAGCCAGAAGAGGACTGGCCACCCCACATAGCCTGGTTCCTCTCTAGGTTTCTTCCTAGGTATTGGCCTTTCTAGGGAGTTTTTCCTAGCCACCGTGCTTCTCCACCTGCATTGCTTGCTGTTTGGGGTTTTAGGCTGGGTTTCTGTACAGCACTTTGAGATATCAGCTGATGTACGAAGGGCTATATAAATAAATTTGATTTGATTTGTACAACCAGCAACACAACAACCTCCAGACTGTACAACCAGCAACACACAACCTCCAGACTGTACAACCAGCAACACAATCTCAATCAGACTGTGCAACCAGCAACACACAACCTCCAGACTGTACAACCAGCAACACAGAGCAAAGTGAACAGCGAGCACAACAATCAATCTACCACAGCAACACAGCATGAAGCGGCGAACACTGGTCAAACATCGGACTTAAAACGGTCCCACAGCCAAGAGGCCCGAACGTGAATATATATTGAAACAAGGCTGTTCCAGTATGTTAACTAGTCAACAGAAGACCAGTTTACTGCCATGTTAACGATGTGTTCAAAGAGCCCCTTCAGCCACAAGACAGGCCAGTCGTTGGTCTGTGAGGCAGACAGTTAAACCAGGCTAAACGGTCTCAACATACTGTTTAAAAACACAGGGACACACAGTGGAAAACATGACAGGGCTGTAATATAGAAGAAGTGGACACCAACTTGCACACCAAGGATGCATCCTAAATCCCACCCTATCCCCTATATAGTGCACTACTGTTGACCTTGGCCCTATATAGCGCACTACTGTTGACCAGGGCCCTATATAGTGCACTACTGTTGACCAGGGCCCTATATAGTGCTGGATTGGAGAACACATTGGGAGAGATGTTCAACCATTCCTCAAAACAGAATCTGTCCAGAACCTTGATCTCCTTCGTCTGAGTTTACGAACGTGTCCTTGTTCAATTCAAACCGCAGGTTTTCAAATGTGTCTCAAGGTCTGGAGACTGAGACGGCCATTGGAAAAATGTTGATTGTGTGGTTTCATTTCTATGTGGATTTTAAATGTGTTGCTTGGGGTTATTGTCTTGCTGGGAGATCCACTTGTGGCCAACTGTCATTCTCCTGGCAGAGGAAACCAGTTTTTTTGGCAAAAATGTCCTGGTACTGGGTACAGTTCATGATGCTGTTGACCTTAACAACGGCCTCAGGACCAATGGAAGAAATATATCCCCAAAACATCAAAGATCCACCACTATATTTTTTACAGTAGGTTCGGGGTTCATTCTCATTTCGACAACCAAACCCACCATTTGGCCAAAGAGCTACATTTCCATCTCATTGGACTAAAGCACCAGTTCCAAATCCCGAGCCAATACCGTTTAGTAAACTCCAGGCGTTTACATTTGTTGGATGACAAGAAATAGTGCTCTTATATTTAATTTTAGCAAAAATTATTTGCCTTCTTTAAGATGAAGAAATATGACCTAGTATCTTTTGTCATTCTGTTACCAAACCCAACCTGTACTGTTCTTTAAGAGTAAATGTGTTTCTGTAAAAAATGTTCAGTGGAAATAGTTAAAGTAGTCCTCGTGTAAATGTTGTTCGGTTCGTTCAACATTGCAATCAAATAAATAAATAAATAAATAAAATAAAAATGTAAGCTTATACTTCAATTCTGAGTCTAAGCATCATTCTGTTATCGTGGAATTACCCATCATCAATCACAGGTCTATATAAAAGGTAAAGAGCCCCCCGCGAAGACCAAAGACCTAAAACGAGCGAGGGTCCGGGCTATTGCCCCCCGACCACAATATTGGAAGCAAATTGTTACATTTTCTGAAAATTCTCTGTTAAAAACGCCACCGTTCGCCGCCACCCAGCAGGTGAGCGTGAACTCCTCCGTTGCTTGTGGTCATTTGTCTTTGCGGTGTGTCTCTTCTCTTAGCGGGATGTCTCATATCCAGAAAGGAACAGTGACTAAGATCAAATGAAGTCTCCTAGACTCTAACCTCAAAGCTGCTGTTGATGACATCATGGCAGTGATTTATTTTTTTATCTGCTAAGTGCTGTAACATTATATAATAGAGACGCTCTATAACACAGTAGAGGGGCTCTATAACACAGTAGAGGGGCTCTATAACACAGTAGAGGGGCTCTATAACACAGTAGAGGGGCTCTATAACACAGTAGAGGGGCTCTATAACACAGTAGAGCCTCTATATAACACAGTAGAGCCTCTATATAACACAGTAGAGGGGCTATATAACACAGTAGAGGGGCTATATAACACAGTAGAGGGGCTATATAACACAGTAGAGGGGCTATATAACACAGTAGAGCCTCTATATAACACAGTAGAGGGGCTATATAACACAGTAGAGAGGCTATATAACACAGTAGAGGGGCTATATAACACAGTAGAGAGGCTATATAACACAGTAGAGGCTCTATAACACAGTAGAGGCTCTATATAACACAGTAGAGGTTGCTATATAACACAGTAGAGGCTCTATATAACACAGTAGAGGTGCTATATAACACAGTAGAGGCTCTATATAACACAGTAGAGGGGCTCTATAACACAGTAAGAGGGGCTCTATAACACAGTAGAGGCTCTATATAACACAGTAGAGGCTCTATATAACACAGTAGAGAGGCTATATAACACAGTAGAGGGGCTATATAACACAGTAGAGGGGCTATATAACACAGTAGAGAGGCTATAATAACACAGTAGAGCCTCTATATAACACAGTAGAGCCTCTATATAACACAGTAGAGCCCTCTATATAACACAGTAGAGCCTCTATATAACACAGTAGAGCCTCTATATAACACAGTAGAGCCTCTATATAACACAGTAGAGCCTCTATATAACACAGTAGAAGCCTCTATATAACACAGTAGAGCCCTCTATAACACATAGCCTCTAGTCAAGAAGCCTCTATATAACACAGTAGAGCCTCTATATAACACAGTAGAGCCTCTATATAACACAGTAGAGACTCTATAACACAGTAGAGGCTCTATAACACAGTAGAGGCTATATAATACAGTAGAGAGGTATAATACAGTAGAGAGGCTATACTAACAGTAGCAGGAGGCTTATATAACACAGTAGAGAGGCTATATAATACAGTAGAGAGGCTATATAATACAGTAGAGAGGCTATATAATACAGTAGAGAGGCTATATAACACAGTAGAGAGGCTCATATAATACAGTAGAGGCTATATAATACAGTAGAGAGGCTATATAACACAGTAGAGGGGCTATATAACACAGTAGAGGGGCTATATAACACAGTAGAGGGGCTATATAACACAGTAGAGGCTATATACAGTAGAGGCTATATACAGTAGAGGCTATATACAGTAGAGAGGCTATAATACAGTAGAGAGGCTATAATACAGTAGAGGGGCTATAATACAGTAGAGGGGCTATATAACACAGTAGAGAGGCTATATAACACAGTAGAGAGGCTATATAACACAGTAGAGGCTATATACAGTAGAGGCTATATACAGTAGAGAGGCTATAATACAGTAGAGAGGCTATAATACAGTAGAGAGGCTATAATACAGTAGAGGGGCTATAACACAGTAGAGGCTCTATAACACAGTAGAGGGGCTATATAACACAGTAGAGGGGCTATATAACACAGTAGAGGCTATATAATACAGTAGAGAGGCTATAATACAGTAGAGAGGCTATAACACAGTAGAGAGGCTATATAACACAGTAGAGAGGCTATATAACACAGTAGAGGGGCTATATAACACAGTAGAGGGGCTATATAACACAGTAGAGGGGCTATATAACACAGTAGAGAGGCTATATAACACAGTAGAGAGGCTATAATACAGTAGAGAGGCTATAATACAGTAGAGAGGCTATAATACAGTAGAGGTGCTATATAACACAGTGAGAGGTGCTATATAACACAGGTAGAGGTGCTATATAACACAGTAGAGAGGCTATAATACAGTAGAGAGGCTATAATACAGTAGAGAGGCTATAATACAGTAGAGAGGCTATAATACAGTAGAGAGGCTATAATACAGTAGAGAGGCTATAATACAGTAGAGGTGCTATATAACACAGTTGAGGGGCTATATTTTTTTTATATATTTTTTTATTTATTTCACCTTTATTTAACCAGGTAGGCTAGTTGAGAACACCTTTATTTAAACCAGGTAGGCTAGTTGAGAACACCTTTATTTAACCAGGTAGGCTAGTTGAGAACACCTTATTTAACCAGGTAGGCTAGTTGAGAACACCTTTATTTAACCAGGTAGGCTAGTTGAGAACAAGTTCTCATTTGCAACTGCGACCTGGCCAAGATAAAGCATAGCAGTGTGGAGCATACAACAAAGAGTTACACATGGAGTAAACAATTAACAAGTCAATAACACAGTAGAAAACAAAGGGGGGGTCTATATATCAATGTGTGCAAAGGCATGAGGAGGTAGGCAAATAATTACAATTTTGCAGATTAACACTGGAGTGATAAAAGATCAGATGGTCATGTACAGGTAGAGATATTGGTGTGCAGAAGAGCAGAAAAGTAAATAAATAAAAACAGTATGGGGATGAGGTAGGTGAAAAGGGTGGGCTATTTACCAATAGACTATGTACAGCTGCAGCGATCGGTTAGCTGCTCAGATAGCTGATGTTTGAAGTTGGTGAGGGAGATAAAAGTCTCCAACTTCAGCGATTTTTGCAATTCGTTCCAGTCACAGGCAGCAGAGTACTGGAACGAAAGGCGGCCAAATGAGGTGTTGGCTTTAGGGATGATCAGTGAGATACACCTGCTGGAGCGCGTGCTACGGATGGGTGTTGCCATCGTGACCAGTGAGCTGAGATAAGGCGGAGCTTTACCTAGCATAGACTTGTAGATGACCTGGAGCCAGTGGGTCTGGCGACGAATATGTAGCGAGGGCCAGCCGACTAGAGCATACAAGTCGCAGTGGTGGGTGGTATAAGGTGCTTTAGTGACAAAACGGATGGCACTGTGATAGACTGCATCCAGTTTGCTGAGTAGAGTGTTGGAAGCCATTTTGTAGATGACATCGCCGAAGTCGAGGATCGGTAGGATAGTCAGTTTTACTAGGGTAAGCTTGGCGGCTTGAGTGAAGGAGGCTTTGTTGCGGAATAGAAAGCCGACTCTTGATTTGATTTTCGATTGGAGATGTTTGATATGAGTCTGGAAGGAGAGTTTGCAGTCTAGCCAGACACCTAGGTACTTATAGACGTCCACATATTCTAGGTCGGAACCATCCAGGGTGGTGATGCTAGTCGGGCATGCAGGTGCAGGCAGCGACCGGTTGAAAAGCATGCATTTGGTTTTACTAGCGTTTAAGAGCAGTTGGAGGCCACGGAAGGAGTGTTGTATGGCATTGAAGCTTGTTTGGAGGTTAGATAGCACAGTGTCCAAAGACGGGCCGAAAGTATATAGAATGGTGTCGTCTGCGTAGAGGTGGATCAGGGAATCGCCCGCAGCAAGAGCAACATCATTGATATACACAGAGAAAAGAGTCGGCCCGAGAATTGAAACCCTGTGGCACCCCCATAGAGACTGCCAGAGGACGGACAGCATGCCCTCCGATTTGACACACTGAACTCTGTCTGCAAAGTAATTGGTGAACCAGGCAAGGCAGTCATCCGAAAAACCGAGGCTACTGAGTCTGCCGATAAGAATATGGTGATTGACAGAGTCGAAAGCCTTGGCAAGGTCGATGAAGACGGCTGCACAGTACTGTCTTTTATCGATGGCGGTTATGATGTCGTTTAGTACCTTGAGTGTGGCTGAGGTGCACCCATGACCGGCTCGGAAACCAGATTGCACAGCGGAGAAGGTACGGTGGGATTCGAGATGGTCAGTGACCTGTTTGTTGACTTGGCTTTCGAAGACCTTAGATAGGCAGGGCAGGATGGATATAGGTCTGTAGCAGTTTGGGGTCCAGGGTGTCTCCCCCTTTGAAGAGGGGGATGACTGCGGCAGCTTTCCAATCCTTGGGGATCTCAGACGAGATGAAAGAGAGGTTGAACAGGCTGGTAATAGGGGTTGCGACAATGGTGGCAGATAGTTTCAGAAATAGAGGGTCCAGATTGTCAAGCCCAGCTGATTTGTACGGGTCCAGGTTTTGCAGCTCTTTCAGAACATCTGCTATCTGGATTTGGGTAAAGGAGAACCTGGAGAGGCTTGGGCGAGGAGCTGCGGGGGGGGCGGAGCTGTTGGCCGAGGTTGAAGTAGCCAGGCGGAAGGCATGGCCAGCCGTTGAGAAATGCTTATTGAAGTTTTCGATAATCATGGATTTATCAGTGGTGACCGTGTTACCTAGCCTCAGTGCAGTGGGCAGCTGGGAGGAGGTGCTCTTGTTCTCCATGGACTTCACAGTGTCCCAGAACTTTTTGGAGTTGGAGCTACAGGATGCAAACTTCTGCCTGAAGAAGCTGGCCTTAGCTTTCCTGACTGACTGCGTGTATTGGTTCCGGACTTCCCTGAACAGTTGCATATCACGGGGACTATTCGATGCTATTGCAGTCCGCCACAGGATGTTTTTGTGCTGGTCGAGGGCAGTCAGGTCTGGGGTGAACCAAGGGCTGTATCTGTTCTTAGTTCTGCATTTTTTGAACGGAGCATGCTTATCTAAAATGGTGAGGAAGTTACTTTTAAAGAATGACCAGGCATCCTCAACTGACGGGATGAGGTCAATGTCCTTCCAGGATACCCGGGGCCAGGTCTATTAGAAAGGCCTGCTCACAGAAGTGTTTTAGGGAGCGCTTGAACGTGATGAGGGGTGGTCGTTTGACTGCGGCTCCTTAGCGGATACAGGCAATGAGGCAGTGATCGCTGAGATCCTGGTTGAAGACAGCGGAGGATTGGAGGGAGGTGTTGGTTTCAGGATGACGTTGAGGGTGCCCTTGTTT
>NW_022262691.1:0-175349 GCF_002021735.2 Oncorhynchus kisutch | reverse complement strand
TTCTGCTGCGTTTCATTTTTTAAATAATTGGTTAGCAGAGGATGGTTTCGATCCATCGGAACTCTGGGTTATGGGCCCAGCACGCTTCCGCTGCGCCACTCTGCTCTCAGCCAGTTCAGAAAAGACTAGAAATCACAATCCATGGTTAGGAGGCCAGTGTCTTAGGCCACTGGGGCACTGTTTACCTTCTGCAAAACAGACGAACTGATAGAAGCAGTAAAAATAATGTGTACTGGATAGCAGTGAGAGACGCAAATTCATTTAGCTTTCTAATTTCTGCTTGCGTTTCATTAAAAAAAAATCTGGTTAGGGCTCTCAGCCACTTCAGAAAAGACTAGAACTCACAATCCATGGCTTAGGAGGCCAGGGTCTTAAGCCACTGGGTACTGTGTAAACAGTATGACCTATACAACTGTTGAAAGAGGTAAAAACAAATGTATAATGGCAATGGACATATGCCATTTTTTTTGGTCACACTTAAATTAAAAAGAAACTTTTAGCAGAGGATGATTATTATCCATCAACACTGGGTTATGGGATCAGCACGCTTCGCTGCCCAACTCTGCTTCCACCCACCCCAGATGGGACTTGAACCCACAATCCCTGGCTTAGGAGGCCAGTACCTTATCCATTAGGCCACTGGGGCACGTTTACCTTCTGCAAACAGTACGAACTGATAGAAGCAGTAAAAAACAATGTGTACTGGATAGCACTGAGAGACGCAAATGAAATTTAGCTTTCTAATTTCTGCTTGCGTTTCATTTTTTTAAATAATCTGGTTAGCAGAGGATGGTTTCGATCCATCGACCTCTGGGTATGGGCCCAGCACGCTTCCGCTGCGCCACTCTGCTCTCAGCCACTTCAGAAAAGACTAGAACTCACAATCCATGGCTTAGGAGGCCAGTGTCTTAGGCCACTGGGGTACTGTGTAAACAGTAAGACCTATACAAACTGTTGGAAGAGGTAAAAACAAATGTATAATGGCAATGAGACATGCCATGAAACGACAATTTTTTTGTTTTTTTTGTTCGCACTTAAAATCTAAAAAGAAAACTGTTTAGCAGAGGATGGTTTCGATCCATCGACCTCTGGGTTATGGGCCCAGCACGCTTCCGCTGCGGCACTCTGCTCTCAGCCACTTCAGGAAAGACTAGAACTCACAATCCATGGCTTAGGAGGCCTGTGTCTTAGGACACTGGGGCACTGATTACCTTCTGCAAACAGTACGAACTGATAGAAGCAGTAAAAAAATGTGTACTGGATAGCACTGAGAGACACAAATGAAATTTAGCTTTCTAATTTCTGCTTGCGTTCATTTTTTAAATAATCTGGTTAGCAGAGGATGGTTTCGATCCATCGACCTCTGGTTATGGGCCCAGCACGCTTCCGCTGCGCCACTCTGCTCTCAGCCAGTTCAGAAAAGACTAGAACTCACAATCCATGGCTTAGGAGGCCAGTGTCTTAGGCCACTGGGGCACTGTTTACCTTCTGCAAACAGTACGAACTGATAGAAGCAGTAAAAATAATGTGTACTGGATAGCAGTGAGAGACGCAAATTCAATTTAGCTTTCTAATTTCTGCTTGCGTTTCATTAAAAAAAAATCTGGTTAGTGGCTCTCAGCCACTTCAGAAAAGACTAGAACTCACAATCCATGGCTTAGGAGGCCAGTGTCTTAAGCCACTGGGTACTGTGTAAACAGTATGACCTATACAAACTGTTGGAAGAGGTAAAAACAAATGTATAATGGCAATGAGACATGCCATTTTTTTTGTTCGCACTTAAAATCTAAAAAGAAACTTTTAGCAGAGGATGATTATTATCCATCGACCACTGGGTTATGGGATCAGCACGCTTCCGCTGCCCAACTCTGCTTCCATCCACCCCAGATGGGACTTGAACCCACAATCCCTGGCTTAGGAGGCCAGTACCTTATCCATTAGGCCACTGGGGCACTGTTTACCTTCTGCAAACAGTACGAACTGATAGAAGCAGTAAAAACAATGTGTACTGGATAGCACTGAGAGACGCAAATGAAATTTAGCTTTCTAATTTCTGCTTGCGTTTCATTTTTTAAAATAATCTGGTTAGCAGAGGATGGTTTCGATCCATCGACCTCTGGGTTATGGGCCCAGCACGCTTCCGCTGCGCCACTCTGCTCTCAGCCACTTCAGAAAAGACTAGAACTCACAATCCATGGCTTAGGAGGCCAGTGTCTTAGGCCACTGGGGTACTGTGTAAACAGTAAGACCTATACAAACTGTTGGAAGAGGTAAAAACAAATGTATAATGGCAATGAGACATGCCATGAAACGACAATTTTTTTTGTTTTTTTTGTTCGCACTTAAAATCTAAAAAGAAACTGTTTAGCAGAGGATGGTTTCGATCCATCGACCTCTGGGTTATGGGCCCAGCACGCTTCCGCTGCGGCACTCTGCTCTCAGCCACTTCAGGAAAGACTAGAACTCACAATCCATGGCTTAGGAGGCCTGTGTCTTAGGACACTGGGGCACTGATTACCTTCTGCAAACAGTACGAACTGATAGAAGCAGTAAAAAAATGTGTACTGGATAGCACTGAGACACAAATGAAATTTAGCTTTCTAATTTCTGCTTGCGTTTCATTTTTTTAAATAATCTGGTTAGCAGAGGATGGTTTCGATCCATCGACCTCTGGGTTATGGGCCCAGCACGCTTCCGCTGCGCCACTCTGCTCTCAGCCAGTTCAGAAAAGACTAGAACTCACAATCCATGGCTTAGGAGGCCAGTGTCTTAGGCCACTGGGGCACTGTTTACCTTCTGCAAACAGTACGAACTGATAGAAGCAGTAAAAATAATGTGTACTGGATAGCAGTGAGAGACGCAAATTCAATTTAGCTTTCTAATTTCTGCTTGCGTTTCATTAAAAAAAAATCTGGTTAGTGGCTCTCAGCCACTTCAGAAAAGACTAGAACTCACAATCCATGGCTTAGGAGGCCAGTGTCTTAAGCCACTGGGGTACTGTGTAAACAGTATGACCTATACAAACTGTTGGAAGAGGTAAAAACAAATGTATAATGGCAATGAGACATGCCATTTTTTTTGTTCGCACTTAAAATCTAAAAAGAAACTTTTTAGCAGAGGATGATTATTATCCATCGACCACTGGGTTATGGGATCAGCACGCTTCCGCTGCCAACTCTGCTTCCATCCACCCCAGATGGGACTTGAACCCACAATCCCTGGCTTAGGAGGCCAGTACCTTATCCATTAGGCCACTGGGGCACTGTTTACCTTCTGCAAACAGTACGAACTGATAGAAGCAGTAAAAACAATGTGTACTGGATAGCACTGAGAGACGCAAATGAAATTTAGCTTTCTAATTTCTGCTTGCGTTTCATTTTTTAAAATAATCTGGTTAGCAGAGGATGGTTTCGATCCATCGACCTCTGGGTTATGGGCCCAGCACGCTTCCGCTGCGCCACTCTGCTCTCAGCCACTTCAGAAAAGACTAGAACTCACAATCCATGGCTTAGGAGGCCAGTGTCTTAGGCCACTGGGGTACTGTGTAAACAGTATGACCTATACAAACTGTTGGAAGAGGTAAAAACAAATGTATAATGGCAATGAGACATGCCATGAAACGACAATTTTTTTTGTTTTTTTGTTCGCACTTAAAATCTAAAAAGAAACTGTTTAGCAGAGGATGGTTTCGATCCATCGACCTCTGGGTTATGGGCCCAGCACGCTTCCGCTGCGGCACTCTGCTCTCAGCCACTTCAGGAAAGACTAGAACTCACAATCCATGGCTTAGGAGGCCTGTGTCTTAGGACACTGGGGCACTGATTACCTTCTGCAAACAGTACGAACTGATAGAAGCAGTAAAAACAATGTGTACTGGATAGCACTGAGAGACACAAATGAAATTTAGCTTTCTAATTTCTGCTTGCGTTTCATTTTTAAAATAATCTGGTTAGCAGAGGATGGTTTCGATCCATCGACCTCTGGGTTATGGGCCCAGCACGCTTCCGCTGCGCCACTCTGCTCTCAGCCAGTTCAGAAAAGACTAGAACTCACAATCCATGGCTTAGGAGGCCAGTGTCTTAGGCCACTGGGGCACTGTTTACCTTCTGCAAACAGTACGAACTGATAGAAGCAGTAAAAATAATGTGTACTGGATAGCACTGAGAGACGCAAATTCAATTTAGCTTTCTAATTTCTGCTTGCGTTTCATTAAAAAAAAATCTGGTTAGTGGCTCTCAGCCACTTCAGAAAAGACTAGAACTCACAATCCATGGCTTAGGAGGCCAGTGTCTTAAGCCACTGGGGTACTGTGTAAACAGTATGACCTATACAAACTGTTGGAAGAGGTAAAAACAAATGTATAATGGCAATGAGACATGCCATTTTTTTTGTTCGCACTTAAAATCTAAAAAGAAACTTTTTAGCAGAGGATGGTTATTATCCATCGACCACTGGGTTATGGGATCAGCACGCTTCCGCTGCCCACTCTGCTTCCATCCACCCCAGATGGGACTTGAACCCACAATCCCTGGCTTAGGAGGCCAGTACCTTATCCATTAGGCCACTGGGGCACTGTTTACCTTCTGCAAACAGTACGAACTGATAGAAGCAGTAAAAACAATGTGTACTGGATAGCACTGAGAGACGCAAATGAAATTTAGCTTTCTAATTTCTGCTTGCGTTTCATTTTTTAAAATAATCTGGTTAGCAGAGGATGGTTTCGATCCATCGACCTCTGGGTTATGGGCCCAGCACGCTTCCGCTGCGCCACTCTGCTCTCAGCCACTTCAGAAAAGACTAGAACTCACAATCCATGGCTTAGGAGGCCAGTGTCTTAGGCCACTGGGGTACTGTGTAAACAGTATGACCTATACAAACTGTTGGAAGAGGTAAAAACAAATGTATAATGGCAATGAGACATGCCATGAAACGACAATTTTTTTTGTTTTTTTGTTCGCACTTAAAATCTAAAAAGAAACTGTTTAGCAGAGGATGGTTTCGATCCATCGACCTCTGGGTTATGGGCCCAGCACGCTTCCGCTGCGGCACTCTGCTCTCAGCCACTTCAGGAAAGACTAGAACTCACAATCCATGGCTTAGGAGGCCTGTGTCTTAGGACACTGGGGCACTGATTACCTTCTGCAAACAGTACGAACTGATAGAAGCAGTAAAAACAATGTGTACTGGATAGCACTGAGAGACACAAATGAAATTTAGCTTTCTAATTTCTGCTTGCGTTTCATTTTTTAAATAATCTGGTTAGCAGAGGATGGTTTCGATCCATCGACCTCTGGGTTATGGGCCCAGCACGCTTCCGCTGCGCCACTCTGCTCTCAGCCAGTTCAGAAAAGACTAGAACTCACAATCCATGGCTTAGGAGGCCAGTGTCTTAGGCCACTGGGGCACTGTTTACCTTCTGCAAACAGTACGAACTGATAGAAGCAGTAAAAATAATGTGTACTGGATAGCACTGAGAGACGCAAATTCAATTTAGCTTTCTAATTTCTGCTTGCGTTTCATTAAAAAAAAATCTGGTTAGCAGAGGATGGTTTCGATCCATCGACCTCTGGGTTATGGGCCCAGCACGCTTCCGCTGCGCCACTCTGCTCTCAGCCACTTCAGAAAAGACTAGAACTCACAATCCATGGCTTAGGAGGCCAGTGTCTTAGGCCACTGGGGTACTGTGTAAACAGTATGACCTATACAAACTGTTGGAAGAGGTAAAAACAAATGTATAATGGCAATGAGACATGCCATGAAACGACAATTTTTTGTTTTTTTTGTTCGCACTTAAAATCTAAAAAGAAACTGTTTAGCAGAGGATGGTTTCGATCCATCGACCTCTGGGTTATGGGCCCAGCACGCTTCCGCTGCGGCACTCTGCTCTCAGCCACTTCAGGAAAGACTAGAACTCACAATCCATGGCTTAGGAGGCCAGTGTCTTAGGACACTGGGGCACTGATTACCTTCTGCAAACAGTACGAACTGATAGAAGCAGTAAAAACAATGTGTACTGGATAGCACTGAGAGACACAAATGAAATTTAGCTTTCTAATTTCTGCTTGCGTTTCATTTTTTAAAATAATCTGGTTAGCAGAGGATGGTTTCGATCCATCGACCTCTGGGTTATGGGCCCAGCACGCTTCCGCTGCGCCACTCTGCTCTCAGCCACTTCAGAAAAGACTAGAACTCACAATCCATGGCTTAGGAGGCCAGTGTCTTAGGCCACTGGGGCACTGTTTACCTTCTGCAAACAGTACGAACTGATAGAAGCAGTAAAAATAATGTGTACTGGATAGCACTGAGAGACGCAAATTCAATTTAGCTTTCTAATTTCTGCTTGCGTTTCATTAAAAAAAAAATCTGGTTAGCAGAGGATGGTTTCGATCCATCGACCTCTGGGTTATGGGCCCAGCACGCTTCCGCTGCGCCACTCTGCTCTCAGCCACTTCAGAAAAGACTAGAACTCACAATCCATGGCTTAGGAGGCCAGTGTCTTAGGCCACTGGGGCACTGTTTACCTTCTGCAAACAGTACGAACTGATAGAAGCAGTAAAAATAATGTGTACTGGATAGCACTGAGAGACGCAAATTCAATTTAGCTTTCTAATTTCTGCTTGCGTTTCATTAAAAAAAAAATCTGGTTAGCAGAGGATGGTTTCGATCCATCGACCTCTGGGTTATGGGCCCAGCACGCTTCCGCTGCGCCACTCTGCTCTCAGCCACTTCAGAAAAGACTAGAACTCACAATCCATGGCTTAGGAGGCCAGTGTCTTAGGCCACTGGGGTACTGTGTAAACAGTATGACCTATACAAACTGTTGGAAGAGGTAAAAACAAATGTATAATGGCAATGAGACATGCCATGAAACGACAATTTTTTTGTTTTTTTTGTTCGCACTTAAAATCTAAAAAGAAACTGTTTAGCAGAGGATGGTTTCGATCCATCGACCTCTGGGTTATGGGCCCAGCACGCTTCCGCTGCGGCACTCTGCTCTCAGCCACTTCAGGAAAGACTAGAACTCACAATCCATGGCTTAGGAGGCCTGTGTCTTAGGACACTGGGGCACTGATTACCTTCTGCAAACAGTACGAACTGATAGAAGCAGTAAAAACAATGTGTACTGGATAGCACTGAGAGACACAAATGAAATTTAGCTTTCTAATTTCTGCTTGCGTTTCATTTTTAAAATAATCTGGTTAGCAGAGGATGGTTTCGATCCATCGACCTCTGGGTTATGGGCCCAGCACGCTTCCGCTGCGCCACTCTGCTCTCAGCCAGTTCAGAAAAGACTAGAACTCACAATCCATGGCTTAGGAGGCCAGTGTCTTAGGCCACTGGGGCACTGTTTACCTTCTGCAAACAGTACGAACTGATAGAAGCAGTAAAAATAATGTGTACTGGATAGCACTGAGAGACGCAAATTCAATTTAGCTTTCTAATTTCTGCTTGCGTTTCATTAAAAAAAAATCTGGTTAGCAGAGGATGGTTTCGATCCATCGACCTCTGGGTTATGGGCCCAGCACGCTTCCGCTGCGCCACTCTGCTCTCAGCCACTTCAGAAAAGACTAGAACTCACAATCCATGGCTTAGGAGGCCAGTGTCTTAGGCCACTGGGGTACTGTGTAAACAGTATGACCTATACAAACTGTTGGAAGAGGTAAAAACAAATGTATAATGGCAATGAGACATGCCATGAAACGACATTTTTTTGTTTTTTTTGTTCGCACTTAAAATCTAAAAAGAAACTGTTTAGCAGAGGATGGTTTCGATCCATCGACCTCTGGGCCCAGCACGCTTCCGCTGCGCCACTCTGCTTCCATCCACCCCAGATGGGACTTGAACCACAATCCTGGCTTAGGAGGCCAGTGCCTTATCCATTAGGCCACTGGGGCACTGTTTACCTTCTGCAAACAGTACGAACTGATAGAAGCAGTAAAAACAATGTGTAGTGGATTAGCACTGAGAGACGCAAATGAAATTTAGCTTTCTAATTTCTGCTTGCGTTTCATTAAAAAAAATCTGGTTAGCAGAGGATGGTTTCGATCCATCAACCTCTGGGTTATGGGCCCAGCACGCTTCCGCTGCGCCACTCTGCTCTCAGCCACTTCAGAAAAGACTAGAACTCACAATCCATGGCTTAGGAGGCCAGTGTCTTAGGCCACTGGGGTACTGTGTAAACAGTATGACCTATACAAACTGTTGGAAGAGGTAAAAACAAATGTATATGGCAATGAGACATGCCATGAAACGACATTTTTTTTGTTTTTTTTGTTCGCACTTAAAATCTAAAAAGAAACTGTTTAGCAGAGGATGGTTTCGATCCATCGACCTCTGGGTTATGGGCCCAGCACGCTTCCGCACTCTGCTCTCAGCCACTTCAGGAAAGACTAGAACTCACAATCCATGGCTTAGGAGGCCTGTGTCTTAGGACACTGGGGCACTGAATTACCTTCTGCAAACAGTACGAACTGATAGAAGCAGTAAAAACAATGTGTACTGGATAGCAATGAGAGACGCAAATGAAATTTAGCTTTCTAATTCTGCTTGCGTTTCATTTTTTTAAATAATCTGGTAGCAGAGGATGGTTTCGATCCATCGACCTCTGGGTTATGGGCCCAGCACGCTTCCGCTGCGCCACTCTGCTCTCAGCCACTTCAGAAAGACTAGAACTCACAATCCATGGCTTAGGAGGCCAGTGTCTTAGGCCACTGGGGCACTGTTTACCTTCTGCAAACAGTACGAACTGATAGAAGCAGTAAAAATAATGTGTACTGGATAGCACTGAGAGACGCAAATTCAATTTAGCTTTCTAATTTCTGCTTGCATTTCATTAAAAAAAATCTGGTTAGTGGCTCTCAGCCACTTCAGAAAGACTAGAACTCACAATCCATGGCTTAGGAGGCCAGTGTCTTAAGCCACTGGGTACTGTGTAACAGTATGACCTATACAAACTGTTGGAAGAGGTAAAAACAAATGTATAATGGCAATGAGACATGCCATGAAACGACAATTTTTTTAGTTTTTTTTGTTCGCACTTAAAATCTAAAAAGAAACTGTTTAGCAGAGGATGGTTTCGACCCATCGACCTCTGGGTTATGGGCCCAGCACGCTTCCGCTGCGGCACTCTGCTTCCATCCACCCCAGATGGGACTTGAACCCACAATCCCTGGCTTAGGAGGCCAGTGGCCTTAGGCTACGGGGGTACTGTGTAAACAGTATGACCTATACAAACTGTTGGAAGAGGTAAAAACAAATGTATAATGGCAATGAGACATGCCATGAAACGACAATTTTTTTTGTTTTTTTGTTCGCACTTAAAATCTAAAAAGAAACTGTTTAGCAGAGGATGGTTTCGATCCATCGACCTCTGGGTTATGGGCCCAGCACGCTTCCGCTGCGGCACTCTGCTCTCAGCCACTTCAGGAAAGACTAGAACTCACAATCCACGGCTTAGGAGGCCTGTGTCTTAGGACACTGGGGCACTGATTACCTTCTGCAAACAGTACGAACTGATAGAAGCAGTAAAAACAATGTGTACTGGATAGCACTGAGAGACACAAATGAAATTTAGCTTTCTAATTTCTGCTTGTGTTTCATTTTTTAAAATAATCTGGTTAGCAGAGGATGGTTTCGATCCATCGACCTCTGGGTTATGGGCCCAGCACGCTTCCGCTGCACCACTCTGCTTCCATCCACCCCAGATGGGACTTGAACCCACAATCCCTGGCTTAGGAGGCCAGTGCCTTATCCATTAGGCCACTGGGGCACTGTTTACATTCTGCAAACAGTACGAACTGATAGAAGCAGTAAAATAATGTGTACTGGATAGCACTGAGAGACGCAAATGAAATTTAGCTTTCTAATTTCTGCTTGCGTTTCATTTTTTTAAATAATCTGGTTAGCAGAGGCTGGTTTCGATCCCATCGACCTCTGGGTTATGGGCCCAGCAAGCTTCGCTGCGCCACTCTGCTCTCAGCCACTTCAGAAAAGACTAGAACTCACAATCCATGGCTTAGGAGGCCAGTGTCTATCCATTAGGCCACTGGGGCACTGTTACATTCTGCAAACAGTACGAACTGATAGAAGCAGTAAAAATAATGTGTACTGGATAGCACTGAGAGACGCAAATGAAATTTAGCTTTCTAATTTCTGCTTGCGTTTCATTTTTTTTAAATAATCTGGTTAGCAGAGGATGGTTTCGATCCATCGACCTCTGGGTTATGGCCCAGCACGCTTCCGCTGCACCACTCTGCTCTCAGCCACTTCAGAAAAGACCAGAACTCACAATCCATGGCTTAGGAGGCCAGTGTCTTAGGCCACTGGGGCACTGTTTACCTTCTGCAAACAGTACGAACTGATAGAAGCAGTAAAAATAATGTGTACTGGATAGCACTGAGAGACGCAAATTCAATTTAGCTTTCTAATTTCTGCTTGCGTTCATAAAAAATAAAATCTGGTTAGCAGAGGATGGTTTCGATCCATCGACCTCTGGGTTATGGGCCCAGCACGCTTCCGCTGCGCCACTCTGCTCTCAGCCACTTCAGAAAGACTAGAACTCACAATCCATGGCTTAGGAGGCCAGTGTCTTAGGCCACTGGGGTACTGTGTAAACAGTATGACCTATACAAACTGTTGGAAGAGGTAAAAACAAATGTATAATGGCAATGAGACATGCCATGAAACGACATTTTTTTTGTTTTTTTGTTCGCACTTAAAATCTAAAAAGAAACTGTTTAGCAGAGGATGGTTTCGATCCATCGACTCTGGGTTATGGGCCCAGCACGCTTCCGCACTCTGCTCTTAGCCACTTCAGGAAAGACTAGAACTCACAATCCATGGCTTAGGAGGCCTGTGTCTTAGGACACTGGGGGCACTGATTACCTTCTGCAAACATTACGAACTGATAGAAGCAGTAAAAACAATGTGTACTGGATAGCACTGAGAGAACAAATGAAATTTAGCTTTCTAATTTCTGCTTGGTTTCATTTTTTAAAATAATCTGGTTAGCAGAGGATGTTTCGATCCATCGACCTCTGGGTTATGGGCCCAGCACGCTTCCGCTGCACCACTCTGCTTCCATCCACCCCAGATGGGACTTGAACCACAATCCCTGGCTTAGGAGGCCAGTGCCTTATCCATTAGGCCCTGGGGCACTGTTTACATTATGCAAACAGTACGAACTGATAGAAGCAGTAAAAATAATGTGTACTGGATAGCACTGAGAGACGCAAATGAAATTTAGCTTTCTAATTTCTGCTTGCGTTTCATTTTTAAAATAATCTGGTTAGCAGAGGATGGTTTCGATTCATCGACCACTGGGTTATGGGCCCAGCACGCTTCCGCTGCGCCACTCTGCTCTCAGCCACTTCAGAAAAGACTAGAACTCACAATCCATGGCTTAGGAGGCCAGTGTCTTAGGCCACTGGGGTACTGTGTAAACAGTATGACCTATACAAACTGTTGGAAGAGGTAAAAACAAATGTATAATGGCAATGAGACATGCCATGAAACGACAATTTTTTTGTTTTTTTTGTTCGCACTTAAAATCTAAAAAGAAACTGTTTAGCAGAGGATGGTTTCGATCCATCGACCTCTGGGTTATGGGCCCAGCACGCTTCCGCTGCGCCACTCTGCTCTCAGCCACTTCAGAAAAGACTAGAAACTCACAATCCATGGCTTAGGAGGCCAGTGTCTTATCCTTAGGCCACTGGGGCACTGTTTACATTCTGCAAACAGTACGAACTGATAGAAGCAGTAAAAATAATGTGTACTGGATAGCACTGAGAGACGCAAATGAAATTTAGCTTTCTAATTTCTGCTTGCGTTTCATTTTTTTAAATAATCTGGTTAGCAGAGGATGGTTTCGATCCATCGACCTCTGGGTTATGGGCCCAGCACGCTTCCGCTGCACCACTCTGCTCTCAGCCACTTCAGAAAAGACTAGAACTCACAATCCATGGCTTAGGAGGCCAGTGTCTTAGGCCACTGGGGCACTGTTTACCTTCTGCAAACAGTACGAACTGATAGAAGCAGTAAAAATAATGTGTACTGGATAGCACTGAGAGACGCAAATTCAATTTAGCTTTCTAATTTCTGCTTGCGTTTCATTTAAAAAAAATCTGGTTAGCAGAGGATGGTTTCGATCCATCGACCTCGGGTTATGGGCCCAGCACGCTTCCGCTGCGCCACTCTGCTCTCAGCCACTTCAGAAAAGACTAGAACTCACAATCCATGGCTTAGGAGGCCAGTGTCTTAGGCCACTGGGGGTACTGTGTAAACAGTATGACCTATACAAACTGTTGGAAGAGGTAAAAACAAATGTATAATGGCAATGAGACATGCCATGAAACGACAATTTTTTTTGTTTTTTTTGTTCGCACTTAAAATCTAAAAAGAAACTGTTTAGCAGAAGATGGTTTCGATCCATCGACCTCTGGGTTATGGGCCCAGCACGCTTCCGCTGCGGCACTCTGCTCTCAGCCACTTCAGGAAAGACTAGAACTCACAATCCATGGCTTAGGAGGCCTGTGTCTTAGGACACTGGGGCACTGATTACCTTCTGCAAACAGTACGAACTGATAGAAGCAGTAAAAACAATGTGTACTGGATAGCAATGAGAGACGCAAATGAAATTTAGCTTTCTAATTTCTGCTTGCGTTTCATTTTTTAAAATAATCTGGTAGCAGAGGATGGTTTCAATCCATCGACCTCTGGGTTATGGGCCCAGCACGCTTCCGCTGCGCCACTCTGCTCTCAGCCACTTCAGAAAAGACTAGAACTCACAATCCATGGCTTAGGAGGCCAGTGTCTTAGGCCACTGGGGCACTGTTTACCTTCTGCAAACAGTACGAACTGATAGAAGCAGTAAAATAATGTGTACTGGATAGCACTGAGAGACGCAAATTCAATTTAGCTTTCTAATTTCTGCTTGCGTTCATTAAAAAAAAATCTGGTTAGCAGAGGATGGTTTCGATCCATCGACCTCTGGGTTATGGGCCCAGCACGCTTCCGCTGCGCCACTCTACTCTCAGCCACTTCAGAAAAGACTAGAACTCACAATCCATGGCTTAGGAGGCCAGAGTCTTAGGCCACTGGGGTACTGTGTAAACAGTATGACCTATACAAACTGTTGGAAGAGGGTAAAAACAAATGTATAATGGCAATGAGACATGCCATGAAACGACAATTTTTTTTGTTTTTTTGTTCGCACTTAAAATCTAAAAAGAAACTGTTTAGCAAGAAGATGGTTTCGATCCATCGACCTCTGGGTTATGGGCCCAGCACGCTTCCGCTGCGGCACTCTGCTCTCAGCCACTTCAGGAAAGACTAGAACTCACAATCCATGGCTTAGGAGGCCTGTGTCTTAGGACACTGGGGCACTGATTACCTTCTGCAAACAGTACGAACTGATAGAAGCAGTAAAAACAATGTGTACTGGATAGCAATGAGAGACGCAAATGAAATTTAGCTTTCTAATTTCTGCTTGCGTTTCATTTTTTAAAATAATCTGGTTAGCAGAGGATGGTTTCAATCCATCGACCTCTGGGTTATGGGCCCAGCACGCTTCCGCTGCGCCACTCTGCTCTCAGCCACTTCAGAAAGACTAGAACTCACAATCCATGGCTTAGGAGGCCAGTGTCTTAGGCCACTGGGGGCACTGTTTTACCTTCTGCAAACAGTACGAACTGATAGAAGCAGTAAAAATAATGTGTACTGGATAGCACTGAGAGACGCAAATTCAATTTAGCTTTCTAATTTCTGCTTGCGTTTCATTAAAAAAAAAATCTGGTTAGCAGAGGATGGTTTCGATCCATCGACCTCTGGGTTATGGGCCCAGCACGCTTCCGCTGCGCCACTCTACTCTCAGCCACTTCAGAAAAGACTAGAACTCACAATCCATGGCTTAGGAGGCCAGAGTCTTAGGCCACTGGGGTACTGTGTAAACAGTATGACCTATACAAACTGTTGGAAGAGGTAAAAACAAATGTATAATGGCAATGAGACATGCCATGAAACGACAATTTTTTTTGTTTTTTTTGTTCGCACTTAAAATCTAAAAAGAAACTGTTTAGAAGATGATGTTTTCGATCCTTCGACCTTTGGGTTATGGGCCCAGCACGCTTCCGCTGCGCCACTCTGCTCTCAGCCACTTCAGAAAAGACTAGAACTCACAATCCATGGCTTAGGAGGCCAGAGTCTTAGGCCACTGGGGTACTGTGTAAACAGTATGACCTATACAAACTGTTGGAAGAGGTAAAAACAAATGTATAATGGCAATGAGACATGCCATGAAACGACAATTTTTTTTGTTTTTTTTGTTCGCACTTAAAATCTAAAAAGAAACTGTTTAGAAGATGATGTTTTCGATCCTTCGACCTCTGGGTTATGGGCCCAGCACGCTTCCGCTGCGCCACTCTGCTCTCAGCCACTTCAGAAAAGACTAGAACTCACAATCCATGGCTTAGGAGGCCAGTGTCTTAGGACACTGGGCACTGTTTACCTTCTGCAAACAGTACGAACTGATAGAAGCAGTAAAAATAATGTGTACTGGATAGCACTGAGAGACGCAAATTCAATTTAGCTTTCTAATTTCTGCTTGCGTTTCATTAAAAAAAAATCTGGTTAGTGGCTCCCAGCCACTTCAGAAAAGACTAGAACTCACAATCCATGGCTTAGGAGGCCAGTGTTTTAAGCCACTGGGGTACTGTGTAAACAGTATGACCTATACAAACTGTTGGAAGAGGTAAAAACAAATGTATAATGGCAATGAGACATGCCATGAAACGACAATTTTTTTTGTTTTTTTTGTTCGCACTTAAAATCTAAAAAGAAACTGTTTAGCAGAAGATGGTTTCGATCCATCGACCTCTGGGTTATGGGCCCATCACGCTTCCGCTGCGGCACTCTGCTCTCAGCCACTTCAGGAAAGACTAGAACTCACAATCCATGGCTTAGGAGGCCTGTGTCTTAGGACACTGGGGCACTGATTACCTTCTGCAAACAGTACGAACTGATAGAAGCAGTAAAAACAATGTGTACTGGATAGCACTGAGAGACACAAATGAAATTTAGCTTTCTAATTTCTGCTTGCGTTTCATTTTTAAAATAATCTGGTTAGCAGAGGATGGTTTCGATCCATCGACCTCTGGGTTATGGGCCCAGCACGCTTCCGCTGCGCCACTCTGCTCTCAGCCACTTCAGAAAAGACTAGAACTCACAATCCATGGCTTAGGAGGCCAGAGTCTTAGGCCACTGGGGTACTGTGTAAACAGTATGACCTATACAAACTGTTGGAAGAGGTAAAAACAAATGTATAATGGCAATGAGACATGCCATGAAACGACAATTTTTTTTGTTTTTTTTGTTCGCACTTAAAATCTAAAAAGAAACTGTTTAGCAGAGGATGGTTTCGATCCATCGACCTCTGGGTTATGGGCCCAGCACGCTTCCGCTGCGCCACTCTGCTCTCAGCCACTTCAGAAAAGACTAGAACTCACAATCCATGGCTTAGGAGGCCAGTGTCTTATCCATTAGGCCACTGGGGCACTGATTACCTTCTGCAAACAGTACGAACTGATAGAAGCAGTAAAAACAATGTGTACTGGATAGCAATGAGAGACGCAAATGAAATTTAGCTTTCTAATTTCTGCTTGCGTTTCATTTTTTAAAATAATCTGGTTAGCAGAGGATGGTTTCAATCCATCGACCTCTGGGTTATGGGCCCAGCACGCTTCCGCTGCGCCACTCTGCTCTCAGCCACTTCAGAAAAGACTAGAACTCACAATCCATGGCTTAGGAGGCCAGTGTCTTAGGCCACTGGGGCACTGTTTACCTTCTGCAAACAGTACGAACTGATAGAAGCAGTAAAAATAATGTGTACTGGATAGCACTGAGAGACGCAAATTCAATTTAGCTTTCTAATTTCTGCTTGCGTTTCATTAAAAAAAAAATCTGGTTAGCAGAGGATGGTTTCGATCCATCGACCTCTGGGTTATGGGCCCAGCACGCTTCCGCTGCGCCACTCTACTCTCAGCCACTTCAGAAAAGACTAGAACTCACAATCCATGGCTTAGGAGGCCAGAGTCTTAGGCCACTGGGGTACTGTGTAAACAGTATGACCTATACAAACTGTTGGAAGAGGTAAAAACAAATGTATAATGGCAATGAGACATGCCATGAAACGACAATTTTTTTTGTTTTTTTTGTTCGCACTTAAAATCTAAAAAGAAACTGTTTAGCAGAAGATGGTTTCGATCCATCGACCTCTGGGTTATGGGCCCAGCACGCTTCCGCTGCGGCACTCTGCTCTCAGCCACTTCAGGAAAGACTAGAACTCACAATCCATGGCTTAGGAGGCCTGTGTCTTAGGACACTGGGGCACTGATTACCTTCTGCAAACAGTACGAACTGATAGAAGCAGTAAAAACAATGTGTACTGGATAGCAATGAGAGACGCAAATGAAATTTAGCTTTCTAATTTCTGCTTGCGTTTCATTTTTTAAAATAATCTGGTTAGCAGAGGATGGTTTCAATCCATCGACCTCTGGGTTATGGGCCCAGCACGCTTCCGCTGCGCCACTCTGCTCTCAGCCACTTCAGAAAAGACTAGAACTCACAATCCATGGCTTAGGAGGCCAGTGTCTTAGGCCACTGGGGCACTGTTTACCTTCTGCAAACAGTACGAACTGATAGAAGCAGTAAAAATAATGTGTACTGGATAGCACTGAGAGACGCAAATTCAATTTAGCTTTCTAATTTCTGCTTGCGTTTCATTAAAAAAAAAATCTGGTTAGCAGAGGATGGTTTCGATCCATCGACCTCTGGGTTATGGGCCCAGCACGCTTCCGCTGCGCCACTCTACTCTCAGCCACTTCAGAAAAGACTAGAACTCACAATCCATGGCTTAGGAGGCCAGAGTCTTAGGCCACTGGGGTACTGTGTAAACAGTATGACCTATACAAACTGTTGGAAGAGGTAAAAACAAATGTATAATGGCAATGAGACATGCCATGAAACGACAATTTTTTTTGTTTTTTTGTTCGCACTTAAAATCTAAAAAGAAACTGTTTAGAAGATGATGTTTTCGATCCTTCGACCTTTGGGTTATGGGCCCAGCACGCTTCCGCTGCGCCACTCTGCTCTCAGCCACTTCAGAAAAGACTAGAACTCACAATCCATGGCTTAGGAGGCCAGAGTCTTAGGCCACTGGGGTACTGTGTAAACAGTATGACCTATACAAACTGTTGGAAGAGGTAAAAACAAATGTATAATGGCAATGAGACATGCCATGAAACGACAATTTTTTTTGTTTTTTTGTTCGCACTTAAAATCTAAAAAGAAACTGTTTAGAAGATGATGTTTTCGATCCTTCGACCTCTGGGTTATGGGCCCAGCACGCTTCCGCTGCGCCACTCTGCTCTCAGCCACTTCAGAAAAGACTAGAACTCACAATCCATGGCTTAGGAGGCCAGTGTCTTAGGACACTGGGGCACTGTTTACCTTCTGCAAACAGTACGAACTGATAGAAGCAGTAAAAATAATGTGTACTGGATAGCACTGAGAGACGCAAATTCAATTTAGCTTTCTAATTTCTGCTTGCGTTTCATTAAAAAAAATCTGGTTAGTGGCTCCCAGCCACTTCAGAAAAGACTAGAACTCACAATCCATGGCTTAGGAGGCCAGTGTTTTAAGCCACTGGGGTACTGTGTAAACAGTATGACCTATACAAACTGTTGGAAGAGGTAAAAACAAATGTATAATGGCAATGAGACATGCCATGAAACGACAATTTTTTTTGTTTTTTTTGTTCGCACTTAAAATCTAAAAAGAAACTGTTTAGCAGAAGATGGTTTCGATCCATCGACCTCTGGGTTATGGGCCCAGCACGCTTCCGCTGCGGCACTCTGCTCTCAGCCACTTCAGGAAAGACTAGAACTCACAATCCATGGCTTAGGAGGCCTGTGTCTTAGGACACTGGGGCACTGATTACCTTCTGCAAACAGTACGAACTGATAGAAGCAGTAAAAACAATGTGTACTGGATAGCACTGAGAGACACAAATGAAATTTAGCTTTCTAATTTCTGCTTGCGTTTCATTTTTTAAAATAATCTGGTTAGCAGAGGATGGTTTCGATCCATCGACCTCTGGGTTATGGGCCCAGCACGCTTCCGCTGCGCCACTCTGCTCTCAGCCACTTCAGAAAAGACTAGAACTCACAATCCATGGCTTAGGAGGCCAGAGTCTTAGGCCACTGGGGTACTGTGTAAACAGTATGACCTATACAAACTGTTGGAAGAGGTAAAAACAAATGTATAATGGCAATGAGACATGCCATGAAACGACAATTTTTTTTGTTTTTTTTGTTCGCACTTAAAATCTAAAAAGAAACTGTTTAGAAGATGATGTTTTCGATCCTTCGACCTCTGGGTTATGGGCCCAGCACGCTTCCGCTGCGCCACTCTGCTCTCAGCCACTTCAGAAAAGACTAGAACTCACAATCCATGGCTTAGGAGGCCAGTGTCTTAGGACACTGGGGCACTGTTTACCTTCTGCAAACAGTACGAACTGATAGAAGCAGTAAAAATAATGTGTACTGGATAGCACTGAGAGACGCAAATTCAATTTAGCTTTCTAATTTCTGCTTGCGTTTCATTAAAAAAAATCTGGTTAGTGGCTCCCAGCCACTTCAGAAAAGACTAGAACTCACAATCCATGGCTTAGGAGGCCAGTGTTTTAAGCCACTGGGGTACTGTGTAAACAGTATGACCTATACAAACTGTTGGAAGAGGTAAAAACAAATGTATAATGGCAATGAGACATGCCATGAAACGACAATTTTTTTGTTTTTTTTGTTCGCACTTAAAATCTAAAAAGAAACTGTTTAGCAGAAGATGGTTTCGATCCATCGACCTCTGGGTTATGGGCCCAGCACGCTTCCGCTGCGGCACTCTGCTCTCAGCCACTTCAGGAAAGACTAGAACTCACAATCCATGGCTTAGGAGGCCTGTGTCTTAGGACACTGGGGCACTGATTACCTTCTGCAAACAGTACGAACTGATAGAAGCAGTAAAAACAATGTGTACTGGATAGCACTGAGAGACACAAATGAAATTTAGCTTTCTAATTTCTGCTTGCGTTTCATTTTTTTAAATAATCTGGTTAGCAGAGGATGGTTTCGATCCATCGACCTCTGGGTTATGGGCCCAGCACGCTTCCGCTGCGCCACTCTGCTCTCAGCCAGTTCAGAAAAGACTAGAACTCACAATCCATGGCTTAGGAGGCCAGTGTCTTAGGCCACTGGGGCACTGTTTACCTTCTGCAAACAGTACGAACTGATAGAAGCAGTAAAAATAATGTGTACTGGATAGCACTGAGAGACGCAAATTCAATTTAGCTTTCTAATTTCTGCTTGCGTTTCATAAAAAAAAAATCTGGTTAGCAGAGGATGGTTTCGATCCATCGACCTCTGGGTTATGGGCCCAGCACGCTTCCGCTGCGCCACTCTGCTCTCAGCCACTTCAGAAAAGACTAGAACTCACAATCCATGGCTTAGGATGCCAGTGTCTTATGCCACTGGGGCACTGTTTACCTTCTGCAAACAGTACGAACTGATAGAAGCAGTAAAAATAATGTGTACTGGATAGCACTGAGAGACGCAAATTCAATTTAGCTTTCTAATTTCTGCTTGCGTTTCATTAAAAAAAAATCTGGTTAGTGGCTCCCAGCCACTTCAGAAAAGACTAGAACTCACAATCCATGGCTTAGGAGGCCAGTGTCTTAAGCCACTGGGGTACTGTGTAAACAGTATGACCTATACAAACTGTTGGAAGAGGTAAAAACAAATGTATAATGGCAATGAGACATGCCATGAAACGACATTTTTTTTTGTTTTTTTTGTTCGCACTTAAAATCTAAAAAGAAACTGTTTAGCAGAAGATGGTTTCGATCCATCGACCTCTGGGTTATGGGCCCAGCACGCTTCCGCTGCGGCACTCTGCTCTCAGCCACTTCAGGAAAGACTAGAACTCACAATCCATGGCTTAGGAGGCCTGTGTCTTAGGACACTGGGGCACTGATTACCTTCTGCAAACAGTACGAACTGATAGAAGCAGTAAAAACAATGTGTACTGGATAGCACTGAGAGACACAAATGAAATTTAGCTTTCTAATTTCTGCTTGCGTTTCATTTTTTTAAATAATCTGGTTAGCAGAGGATGGTTTCGATCCATCGACCTCTGGGTTATGGGCCCAGCACGCTTCCGCTGCGCCACTCTGCTCTCAGCCAGTTCAGAAAAGACTAGAACTCACAATCCATGGCTTAGGAGGCCAGTGTCTTAGGCCACTGGGGCACTGTTTACCTTCTGCAAACAGTACGAACTGATAGAAGCAGTAAAAATAATGTGTACTGGATAGCACTGAGAGACGCCAATTCAATTTAGCTTTCTAATTTCTGCTTGCGTTTCATAAAAAAAAAAATCTGGTTAGCAGAGGATGGTTTCGATCCATCGACCTCTGGATTATGGGCCCAGCACGCTTCCGCTGCGCCACTCTGCTCTCAGCCACTTCAGAAAAGACTAGAACTCACAATCCATGGCTTAGGATGCCAGTGTCTTAGGCCACTGGGGCACTGTTTACCTTCTGCAAACAGTACGAACTGATAGAAGCAGTAAAAATAATGTGTACTGGATAGCACTGAGAGACGCAAATTCAATTTAGCTTTCTAATTTCTGCTTGCGTTTCATTAAAAAAAAATCTGGTTAGTGGCTCCCAGCCACTTCAGAAAAGACTAGAACTCACAATCCATGGCTTAGGAGGCCAGTGTCTTAAGCCACTGGGGTACTGTGTAAACAGTATGACCTATACAAACTGTTGGAAGAGGTAAAAACAAATGTATAATGGCAATGAGACATGCCATGAAACGACAATTTTTTTTGTTTTTTTTTTCGCACTTAAAATCTAAAAAGAAACTGTTTAGCAGAAGATGGTTTCGATCCATCGACCTCTGGGTTATGGGCCCAGCACGCTTCCGCTGCGGCACTCTGCTCTCAGCCACTTCAGGAAAGACTAGAACTCACAATCCATGGCTTAGGAGGCCTGTGTCTTAGGACACTGGGGCACTGATTACCTTCTGCAAACAGTACGAACTGATAGAAGCAGTAAAAACAATTTGTACTGGATAGCACTGAGAGACACAAATTAAATTTAGCTTTCTAATTTCTGCTTGCGTTTCATTTTTTAAAATAATCTGGTTAGCAGAGGATGGTTTCGATCCATCGACCTCTGGGTTATGGGCCCAGCACGCTTCCGCTGCGCCACTCTGCTCTCAGCCAGTTCAGAAAAGACTAGAACTCACAATCCATGGCTTAGGAGGCCAGTGTCTTAGGCCACTGGGGCACTGTTTACCTTCTGCAAACAGTACGAACTGATAGAAGCAGTAAAAATAATGTGTACTGGATAGCACTGAGAGACGCAAATTCAATTTAGCTTTCTAATTTCTGCTTGCGTTTCATAAAAAAAAAAATCTGGTTAGCAGAGGATGGTTTCGATCCATCGACCTCTGGGTTATGGGCCCAGCACGCTTCCGCTGCGCCACTCTGCTCTCAGCCACTTCAGAAAAGACTAGAACTCACAATCCATGGCTTAGGAGGCCAGTGTCTTAGGCCACTGGGGCACTGTTTACCTTCTGCAAACAGTACGAACTGATAGAAGCAGTAAAAATAATGTGTACTGGATAGCACTGAGAGACGCAAATTCAATTTAGCTTTCTAATTTCTGCTTGCGTTTCATTAAAAAAAAATCTGGTTAGTGGCTCCCAGCCACTTCAGAAAAGACTAGAACTCACAATCCATGGCTTAGGAGGCCAGTGTCTTAAGCCACTGGGGTACTGTGTAAACAGTATGACCTATACAAACTGTTGGAAGAGGTAAAAACAAATGTATAATGGCAATGAAACATGCCATGAAACGACACATTTTTTTATTTTTTTTGTTCGCACTTAAAATCTAAAAAGAAAATTTTTAGCAGAGGATGGTTATTATCCATCGACCACTGGGTTATGGGATCAGCACGCTTCCGCTGCGCCACTCTGCTTCGATCCACACCAGATGGGACTTGAACCCACAATCCCTTGCTTAGGAGGCCAGTACCTTATCCATTAGGCCACTGGGGCACTGTTTACCTTCTGCAAACAGTACGAACTGATAGAAGCAGTAAAAACAAAGTGTACTGGATAGCACTGAGAGACGCAAATGAAATTTAGCTTTCTAATTTCTGCGTGCGTTTGATTTTTTTAAATAATCTGGTTAGCAGAGGATGGTTTCGATCCATCGACCTCTGGGTTATGGGCCCAGCACGCTTCCGCTGCGGCACTCTGCTCTCAGCCACTTCAGGAAAGACTAGAACTCACAATCCATGGCTTAGGAGGCCTGTGTCTTAGGACACTGGGGCACTGATTACCTTCTGCAAACAGTACGAACTGATAGAAGCAGTAAAAACAATGTGTACTGGATAGCACTGAGAGACACAAATGAAATTTAGCTTTCTAATTTCTGCTTGCGTTTCATTTTTTTAAATAATCTGGTTAGCAGAGGATGGTTTCGATCCATCGACCTCTGGGTTATGGGCCCAGCACGCTTCCGCTGCGCCACTCTGCTCTCAGCCAGTTCAGAAAAGACTAGAACTCACAATCCATGGCTTAGGAGGCCAGTGTCTTAGGCCACTGGGGCACTGTTTACCTTCTGCAAACAGTACGAACTGATAGAAGCAGTAAAAATAATGTGTACTGGATAGCACTGAGAGACGCAAATTCAATTTAGCTTTCTAATTTCTGCTTGCGTTTCATAAAAAAAAAATCTGGTTAGCAGAGGATGGTTTCGATCCATCGACCTCTGGGTTATGGGCCCAGCACGCTTCCGCTGCGCCACTCTGCTCTCAGCCACTTCAGAAAAGACTAGAACTCACAATCCATGGCTTAGGAGGCCAGTGTCTTAGGCCACTGGGGCACTGTTTACCTTCTGCAAACAGTACGAACTGATAGAAGCAGTAAAAATAATGTGTACTGGATAGCACTGAGAGACGCAAATTCAATTTAGCTTTCTAATTTCTGCTTGCGTTTCATTAAAAAAAAATCTGGTTAGTGGCTCCCAGCCACTTCAGAAAAGACTAGAACTCACAATCCATGGCTTAGGAGGCCAGTGTCTTAAGCCACTGGGGTACTGTGTAAACAGTATGACCTATACAAACTGTTGGAAGAGGTAAAAACAAATGTATAATGGCAATGAAACATGCCATGAAACGACACATTTTTTTATTTTTTTTGTTCGCACTTAAAATCTAAAAAGAAAATTTTTAGCAGAGGATGGTTATTATCCATCGACCACTGGGTTATGGGATCAGCACGCTTCCGCTGCGCCACTCTGCTTCGATCCACACCAGATGGGACTTGAACCCACAATCCCTGGCTTAGGAGGCCAGTACCTTATCCATTAGGCCACTGGGGCACTGTTTACCTTCTGCAAACAGTACGAACTGATAGAAGCAGTAAAAACAAAGTGTACTGGATAGCACTGAGAGACGCAAATGAAATTTAGCTTTCTAATTTCTGCGTGCGTTTGATTTTTTTAAATAATCTGGTTAGCAGAGGATGGTTTCGATCCATCGACCTCTGGGTTATGGGCCCAGCACGCTTCCGCTGCGCCACTCTGCTCTCAGCCACTTCAGAAAAGACTAGAACTCACAATCCATGGCTTAGGAGGCCAGTGTCTTAGGCCACTGGGGCACTGTTTACCTTCTGCAAACAGTACGAACTGATAGAAGCAGTAAAAATAATGTGTACTGGATAGCACTGAGAGACGCAAATTCAATTTAGCTTTCTAATTTCTGCTTGCGTTTCATTAAAAAAAAATCTGGTTAGTGGCTCCCAGCCACTTCAGAAAAGACTAGAACTCACAATCCATGGCTTAGGAGGCCAGTGTCTTAAGCCACTGGGGTACTGTGTAAACAGTATGACCTATACAAACTGTTGGAAGAGGTAAAAACAAATGTATAATGGCAATGAAACATGCCATGAAACGACACATTTTTTTATTTTTTTTGTTCGCACTTAAAATCTAAAAAGAAAATTTTTAGCAGAGGATGGTTATTATCCATCGACCACTGGGTTATGGGATCAGCACGCTTCCGCTGCGCCACTCTGCTTCGATCCACACCAGATGGGACTTGAACCCACAATCCCTTGCTTAGGAGGCCAGTACCTTATCCATTAGGCCACTGGGGCACTGTTTACCTTCTGCAAACAGTACGAACTGATAGAAGCAGTAAAAACAAAGTGTACTGGATAGCACTGAGAGACGCAAATGAAATTTAGCTTTCTAATTTCTGCGTGCGTTTGATTTTTTTAAATAATCTGGTTAGCAGAGGATGGTTTCGATCCATCGACCTCTGGGTTATGGGCCCAGCACGCTTCCGCTGCGGCACTCTGCTCTCAGCCACTTCAGGAAAGACTAGAACTCACAATCCATGGCTTAGGAGGCCTGTGTCTTAGGACACTGGGGCACTGATTACCTTCTGCAAACAGTACGAACTGATAGAAGCAGTAAAAACAATGTGTACTGGATAGCAATGAGAGACGCAAATGAAATTTAGCTTTCTAATTTCTGCTTGCGTTTCATTTTTTTAAATAATCTGGTTAGCAGAGGATGGTTTCGATCCATCGACCTCTGGGTTATGGGCCCAGCACGCTTCCGCTGCGCCACTCTGCTCTCAGCCACTTCAGAAAAGACTAGAACTCACAATCCATGGCTTAGGAGGCCAGTGTCTTAGGCCACTGGGGCACTGTTTACCTTCTGCAAACAGTACGAACTGATAGAAGCAGTAAAAATAATGTGTACTGGATAGCACTGAGAGACTCAAATTCAATTTAGCTTTCTAATTTCTGCTTGCGTTTCATTAAAAAAAAAATCTGGTTAGCAGAGGATGGTTTCGATCCATCGACCTCTGGGTTATGGGCCCAGCACGCTTCCGCTGCGCCACTCTACTCTCAGCCACTTCAGAAAAGACTAGAACTCACAATCCATGGCTTAGGAGGCCAGTGTCTTAAGCCACTGGGGTACTGT
This sequence comes from Oncorhynchus kisutch, assembly GCF_002021735.2. Lineage (NCBI taxonomy): Eukaryota > Metazoa > Chordata > Actinopteri > Salmoniformes > Salmonidae > Oncorhynchus > Oncorhynchus kisutch. The sequence continues at coordinate 150,233 of NW_022262691.1, read as the reverse complement.
GTAAACAGTATGACCTATACAAACTGTTGGAAGAGGTAAAAACAAATGTATAATGGCAATGAAACATGCCATGAAACGACACATTTTTTTATTTTTTTTGTTCGCACTTAAAATCTAAAAAGAAAATTTTTAGCAGAGGATGGTTATTATCCATCGACCACTGGGTTATGGGATCAGCACGCTTCCGCTGCGCCACTCTGCTTCGATCCACACCAGATGGGACTTGAACCCACAATCCCTTGCTTAGGAGGCCAGTACCTTATCCATTAGGCCACTGGGGCACTGTTTACCTTCTGCAAACAGTACGAACTGATAGAAGCAGTAAAAACAAAGTGTACTGGATAGCACTGAGAGACGCAAATGAAATTTAGCTTTCTAATTTCTGCGTGCGTTTGATTTTTTTAAATAATCTGGTTAGCAGAGGATGGTTTCGATCCATCGACCTCTGGGTTATGGGCCCAGCACGCTTCCGCTGCGGCACTCTGCTCTCAGCCACTTCAGGAAAGACTAGAACTCACAATCCATGGCTTAGGAGGCCTGTGTCTTAGGACACTGGGGCACTGATTACCTTCTGCAAACAGTACGAACTGATAGAAGCAGTAAAAACAATGTGTACTGGATAGCAATGAGAGACGCAAATGAAATTTAGCTTTCTAATTTCTGCTTGCGTTTCATTTTTTTAAATAATCTGGTTAGCAGAGGATGGTTTCGATCCATCGACCTCTGGGTTATGGGCCCAGCACGCTTCCGCTGCGCCACTCTGCTCTCAGCCACTTCAGAAAAGACTAGAACTCACAATCCATGGCTTAGGAGGCCAGTGTCTTAGGCCACTGGGGCACTGTTTACCTTCTGCAAACAGTACGAACTGATAGAAGCAGTAAAAATAATGTGTACTGGATAGCACTGAGAGACTCAAATTCAATTTAGCTTTCTAATTTCTGCTTGCGTTTCATTAAAAAAAAAATCTGGTTAGCAGAGGATGGTTTCGATCCATCGACCTCTGGGTTATGGGCCCAGCACGCTTCCGCTGCGCCACTCTACTCTCAGCCACTTCAGAAAAGACTAGAACTCACAATCCATGGCTTAGGAGGCCAGAGTCTTAGGCCACTGGGGTACTGTGTAAACAGTATGACCTATACAAACTGTTGGAAGAGGTAAAAACAAATGTATAATGGCAATGAGACATGCCATGAAACGACAATTTTTTTTGTTTTTTTTGTTCGCACTTAAAATCTAAAAAGAAACTGTTTAGAAGATGATGTTTTCGATCCTTCGACCTCTGGGTTATGGGCCAAGCACGCTTCCGCTGCGCCACTCTGCTCTCAGCCACTTCAGAAAAGACTAGAACTCACAATCCATGGCTTAGGAGGCCAGAGTCTTAGGCCACTGGGGTACTGTGTAAACAGTATGACCTATACAAACTGTTGGAAGAGGTAAAAACAAATGTATAATGGCAATGAAACATGCCATGAAACGACACATTTTTTTATTTTTTTTGTTCGCACTTAAAATCTAAAAAGAAAATTTTTAGCAGAGGATGGTTATTATCCATCGACCACTGGGTTATGGGATCAGCACGCTTCCGCTGCGCCACTCTGCTTCGATCCACACCAGATGGGACTTGAACCCACAATCCCTGGCTTAGGAGGCCAGTACCTTATCCATTAGGCCACTGGGGCACTGTTTACCTTCTGCAAACAGTACGAACTGATAGAAGCAGTAAAAACAAAGTGTACTGGATAGCACTGAGAGACGCAAATGAAATTTAGCTTTCTAATTTCTGCGTGCGTTTGATTTTTTAAAATAATCTGGTTAGCAGAGGATGGTTTCGATCCATCGACCTCTGGGTTATGGGCCCAGCACGCTTCCGCTGCGGCACTCTGCTCTCAGCCACTTCAGGAAAGACTAGAACTCACAATCCATGGCTTAGGAGGCCTGTGTCTTAGGACACTGGGGCACTGATTACCTTCTGCAAACAGTACGAACTGATAGAAGCAGTAAAAACAATGTGTACTGGATAGCAATGAGAGACGCAAATGAAATTTAGCTTTCTAATTTCTGCTTGCGTTTCATTTTTTTAAATAATCTGGTTAGCAGAGGATGGTTTCGATCCATCGACCTCTGGGTTATGGGCCCAGCACGCTTCCGCTGCGCCACTCTGCTCTCAGCCACTTCAGAAAAGACTAGAACTCACAATCCATGGCTTAGGAGGCCAGTGTCTTAGGCCACTGGGGCACTGTTTACCTTCTGCAAACAGTACGAACTGATAGAAGCAGTAAAAATAATGTGTACTGGATAGCACTGAGAGACGCAAATTCAATTTAGCTTTCTAATTTCTGCTTGCGTTTCATTAAAAAAAAAATCTGGTTAGCAGAGGATGGTTTCGATCCATCGACCTCTGGGTTATGGGCCCAGCACGCTTCCGCTGCGCCACTCTACTCTCAGCCACTTCAGAAAAGACTAGAACTCACAATCCATGGCTTAGGAGGCCAGAGTCTTAGGCCACTGGGGTACTGTGTAAACAGTATGACCTATACAAACTGTTGGAAGAGGTAAAAACAAATGTATAATGGCAATGAGACATGCCATGAAACGACAATTTTTTTTGTTTTTTTTGTTCGCACTTAAAATCTAAAAAGAAACTGTTTAGAAGATGATGTTTTCGATCCTTCGACCTCTGGGTTATGGGCCCAGCACGCTTCCGCTGCGCCACTCTGCTCTCAGCCACTTCAGAAAAGACTAGAACTCACAATCCATGGCTTAGGAGGCCAGAGTCTTAGGCCACTGGGGTACTGTGTAAACAGTATGACCTATACAAACTGTTGGAAGAGGTAAAAACAAATGTATAATGGCAATGAGACATGCCATGAAACGACATTTTTTTTTGTTTTTTTTGTTCGCACTTAAAATCTAAAAAGAAACTGTTTAGAAGATGATGTTTTCGATCCTTCGACCTCTGGGTTATGGGCCCAGCACGCTTCCGCTGCGCCACTCTGCTCTCAGCCACTTCAGAAAAGACTAGAACTCACAATCCATGGCTTAGGAGGCCAGTGTCTTAGGCCACTGGGGCACTGTTTACCTTCTGCAAACAGTACGAACTGATAGAAGCAGTAAAAATAATGTGTACTGGATAGCACTGAGAGACGCAAATTCAATTTAGCTTTCTAATTTCTGCTTGCGTTTCATTAAAAAAAAATCTGGTTAGTGGCTCCCAGCCACTTCAGAAAAGACTAGAACTCACAATCCATGGCTTAGGAGGCCAGTGTCTTAAGCCACTGGGGTACTGTGTAAACAGTATGACCTATACAAACTGTTGGAAGAGGTAAAAACAAATGTATAATGGCAATGAGACATGCCATGAAACGACACATTTTTTTATTTTTTTTGTTCGCACTTAAAATCTAAAAAGAAACTTTTTAGCAGAGGATGGTTATTATCCATCGACCACTGGGTTATGGGATCAGCACGCTTCCGCTGCGCCACTCTGCTTCGATCCACACCAGATGGGACTTGAACCCACAATCCCTGGCTTAGGAGGCCAGTACCTTATCCATTAGGCCACTGGGGCACTGTTTACCTTCTGCAAACAGTACGAACTGATAGAAGCAGTAAAAACAAAGTGTACTGGATAGCACTGAGAGACGCAAATGAAATGTAGCTTTCTAATTTCTGCTTGCGTTTGATTTTTTTAAATAATCTGGTTAGCAGAGGATGGTTTCGATCCATCGACCTCTGGGTTATGGGCCCAGCACGCTTCCGCTGCGCCACTCTGCTCTCAGCCACTTCAGAAAAGACTAGAACTCACAATCCATGGCTTAGGAGGCCAGTGTCTTAGGCCACTGGGGTACTGTGTAAACAGTATGACCTATACAAACTGTTGGAAGAGGTAAAAACAAATGTATAATGGCAATGAGACATGCCATGAAACGACAATTTTTTTTGTTTTTTTTGTTCGCACTTAAAATCTAAAAAGAAACTGTTTAGCAGAGGATGGTTTCGATCCATCGACCTCTGGGTTATGGGCCCAGCACGCTTCCGCTGCGGCACTCTGCTCTCAGCCACTTCAGGAAAGACTAGAACTCACAATCCATGGCTTAGGAGGCCAGTGTCTTAGGCCACTGGGGCACTGTTTACCTTCTGCAAACAGTACGAACTGATAGAAGCAGTAAAAATAATGTGTACTGGATAGCACTGAGAGACGCAAATTCAATTTAGCTTTCTAATTTCTGCTTGCGTTTCATTAAAAAAAAAATCTGGTTAGCAGAGGATGGTTTCGATCCATCGACCTCTGGGTTATGGGCCCAGCACGCTTCCGCTGCGCCACTCTACTCTCAGCCACTTCAGAAAAGACTAGAACTCACAATCCATGGCTTAGGAGGCCAGAGTCTTAGGCCACTGGGGTACTGTGTAAACAGTATGACCTATACAAACTGTTGGAAGAGGTAAAAACAAATGTATAATGGCAATGAGACATGCCATGAAACGACAATTTTTTTTGTTTTTTTTGTTCGCACTTAAAATCTAAAAAGAAACTGTTTAGAAGATGATGTTTTCGATCCTTCGACCTCTGGGTTATGGGCCCAGCACGCTTCCGCTGCGCCACTCTGCTCTCAGCCAGTTCAGAAAAGACTAGAACTCACAATCCATGGCTTAGGAGGCCAGTGTCTTAGGCCACTGGGGCACTGTTTACCTTCTGCAAACAGTACGAACTGATAGAAGCAGTAAAAATAATGTGTACTGGATAGCACTGAGAGACGCAAATTCAATTTAGCTTTCTAATTTCTGCTTGCGTTTCATTAAAAAAAAATCTGGTTAGCAGAGGATGGTTTCGATCCATCGACCTCTGGGTTATGGGCCCAGCACGCTTCCGCTGCGCCACTCTGCTCTCAGCCACTTCAGAAAAGACTAGAACTCACAATCCATGGCTTAGGATGCCAGTGTCTTAGGCCACTGGGGCACTGTTTACCTTCTGCAAACAGTACGAACTGATAGAAGCAGTAAAAATAATGTGTACTGGATAGCACTGAGAGACGCAAATTCAATTTAGCTTTCTAATTTCTGCTTGCGTTTCATTAAAAAAAAATCTGGTTAGTGGCTCCCAGCCACTTCAGAAAAGACTAGAACTCACAATCCATGGCTTAGGAGGCCAGTGTTTTAAGCCACTGGGGTACTGTGTAAACAGTATGACCTATACAAACTGTTGGAAGAGGTAAAAACAAATGTATAATGGCAATGAGTCATGCCATGAAACGACAATTTTTTTTGTTTTTTTTGTTCGCACTTAAAATCTAAAAAGAAACTGTTTAGCAGAAGATGGTTTCGATCCATCGACCTCTGGGTTATGGGCCCAGCACGCTTCCGCTGCGGCACTCTGCTCTCAGCCACTTCAGGAAAGACTAGAACTCACAATCCATGGCTTAGGAGGCCTGTGTCTTAGGACACTGGGGCACTGATTACCTTCTGCAAACAGTACGAACTGATAGAAGCAGTAAAAACAATGTGTACTGGATAGCACTGAGAGACACAAATGAAATTTAGCTTTCTAATTTCTGCTTGCGTTTCATTTTTTTAAATAATCTGGTTAGCAGAGGATGGTTTCGATCCATCGACCTCTGGGTTATGGGCCCAGCACGCTTCCGCTGCGCCACTCTGCTCTCAGCCAGTTCAGAAAAGACTAGAACTCACAATCCATGGCTTAGGAGGCCAGTGTCTTAGGCCACTGGGGCACTGTTTACCTTCTGCAAACAGTACGAACTGATAGAAGCAGTAAAAATAATGTGTACTGGATAGCACTGAGAGACGCAAATTCAATTTAGCTTTCTAATTTCTGCTTGCGTTTCATAAAAAAAAAAATCTGGTTAGCAGAGGATGGTTTCGATCCATCGACCTCTGGGTTATGGGCCCAGCACGCTTCCGCTGCGCCACTCTGCTCTCAGCCACTTCAGAAAAGACTAGAACTCACAATCCATAGCTTAGGAGGCCAGTGTCTTAGGCCACTGGGGCACTGTTTACCTTCTGCAAACAGTACGAACTGATAGAAGCAGTAAAAATAATGTGTACTGGATAGCACTGAGAGACGCAAATTCAATTTAGCTTTCTAATTTCTGCTTGCGTTTCATTAAAAAAAAATCTGGTTAGTGGCTCCCAGCCACTTCAGAAAAGACTAGAACTCACAATCCATGGCTTAGGAGGCCAGTGTCTTAAGCCACTGGGGTACTGTGTAAACAGTATGACCTATACAAACTGTTGGAAGAGGTAAAAACAAATGTATAATGGCAATGAAACATGCCATGAAACGACACATTTTTTTATTTTTTTTGTTCGCACTTAAAATCTAAAAAGAAAATTTTTAGCAGAGGATGGTTATTATCCATCGACCACTGGGTTATGGGATCAGCACGCTTCCGCTGCGCCACTCTGCTTCGATCCACACCAGATGGGACTTGAACCCACAATCCCTGGCTTAGGAGGCCAGTACCTTATCCATTAGGCCACTGGGGCACTGTTTACCTTCTGCAAACAGTACGAACTGATAGAAGCAGTAAAAACAAAGTGTACTGGATAGCACTGAGAGATGCAAATGAAATTTAGCTTTCTAATTTCTGCGTGCGTTTGATTTTTTTAAATAATCTGGTTAGCAGAGGATGGTTTCGATCCATCGACCTCTGGGTTATGGGCCCAGCACGCTTCCGCTGCGCCACTCTGCTCTCAGCCACTTCAGAAAAGACTAGAACTCACAATCCATGGCTTAGGAGGCCAGTGTCTTAGGCCACTGGGGTACTGTGTAAACAGTATGACCTATACAAACTGTTGGAAGAGGTAAAAACAAATGTATAATGGCAATGAGACATGCCATGAAACGACAATTTTTTTTGTTTTTTTTGTTCGCACTTAAAATCTAAAAAGAAACTGTTTAGCAGAGGATGGTTTCGATCCATCGACCTCTGGGTTATGGGCCCAGCACGCTTCCGCTGCGGCACTCTGCTCTCAGCCACTTCAGGAAAGACTAGAACTCACAATCCATGGCTTAGGAGGCCTGTGTCTTAGGACACTGGGGCACTGATTACCTTCTGCAAACAGTACGAACTGATAGAAGCAGTAAAAACAATGTGTACTGGATAGCAATGAGAGACGCAAATGAAATTTAGCTTTCTAATTTCTGCTTGCGTTTCATTTTTTAAAATAATCTGGTTAGCAGAGGATGGTTTCGATCCATCGACCTCTGGGTTATGGGCCCAGCACGCTTCCGCTGCGCCACTCTGCTCTCAGCCACTTCAGAAAAGACTAGAACTCACAATCCATGGCTTAGGAGGCCAGTGTCTTAGGCCACTGGGGCACTGTTTACCTTCTGCAAACAGTACGAACTGATAGAAGCAGTAAAAATAATGTGTACTGGATAGCACTGAGAGACGCAAATTCAATTTAGCTTTCTAATTTCTGCTTGCGTTTCATTAAAAAAAAAATCTGGTTAGCAGAGGATGGTTTCGATCCATCGACCTCTGGGTTATGGGCCCAGCACGCTTCCGCTGCGCCACTCTACTCTCAGCCACTTCAGAAAAGACTAGAACTCACAATCCATGGCTTAGGAGGCCAGAGTCTTAGGCCACTGGGGTACTGTGTAAACAGTATGACCTATACAAACTGTTGGAAGAGGTAAAAACAAATGTATAATGGCAATGAGACATGCCATGAAACGACAATTTTTTTTGTTTTTTTTGTTCGCACTTAAAATCTAAAAAGAAACTGTTTAGAAGATGATGTTTTCGATCCTTCGACCTCTGGGTTATGGGCCCAGCACGCTTCCGCTGCGCCACTCTGCTCTCAGCCACTTCAGAAAAGACTAGAACTCACTATCCATGGCTTAGGAGGCCAGAGTCTTAGGCCACTGGGGTACTGTGTAAACAGTATGACCTATACAAACTGTTGGAAGAGGTAAAAACAAATGTATAATGGCAATGAGACATGCCATGAAACGACAATTTTTTTGTTTTTTTTGTTCGCACTTAAAATCTAAAAAGAAACTGTTTAGAAGATGATGTTTTCGATCCTTCGACCTCTGGGTTATGGGCCCAGCACGCTTCCGCTGCGCCACTCTGCTCTCAGCCACTTCAGAAAAGACTAGAACTCACAATCCATGGCTTAGGAGGCCAGTGTCTTAGGCCACTGGGGCACTGTTTACCTTCTGCAAACAGTACGAACTGATAGAAGCAGTAAAAATAATGTGTACTGGATAGCACTGAGAGACGCAAATTCAATTTAGCTTTCTAATTTCTGCTTGCGTTTCATTAAAAAAAAATCTGGTTAGTGGCTCCCAGCCACTTCAGAAAAGACTAGAACTCACAATCCATGGCTTAGGAGGCCAGTGTCTTAAGCCACTGGGGTACTGTGTAAACAGTATGACCTATACAAACTGTTGGAAGAGGTAAAAACAAATGTATAATGGCAATGAGACATGCCATGAAACGACACATTTTTTTATTTTTTTTGTTCGCACTTAAAATCTAAAAAGAAACTTTTTAGCAGAGGATGGTTATTATCCATCGACCACTGGGTTATGGGATCAGCACGCTTCCGCTGCGCCACTCTGCTTCGATCCACACCAGATGGGACTTGAACCCACAATCCCTGGCTTAGGAGGCCAGTACCTTATCCATTAGGCCACTGGGGCACTGTTTACCTTCTGCAAACAGTACGAACTGATAGAAGCAGTAAAAACAAAGTGTACTGGATAGCACTGAGAGACGCAAATGAAATTTAGCTTTCTAATTTCTGCTTGCGTTTGATTTTTTTAAATAATCTGGTTAGCAGAGGATGGTTTCGATCCATCGACCTCTGGGTTATGGGCCCAGCACGCTTCCGCTGCGCCACTCTGCTCTCAGCCACTTCAGAAAAGACTAGAACTCACAATCCATGGCTTAGGAGGCCAGTGTCTTAGGCCACTGGGGTACTGTGTAAACAGTATGACCTATACAAACTGTTGGAAGAGGTAAAAACAAATGTATAATGGCAATGAGACATGCCATGAAACTACAATTTTTTTTGTTTTTTTTGTTCGCACTTAAAATCTAAAAAGAAACTGTTTAGCAGAGGATGGTTTCGATCCATCGACCTCTGGGTTATGGGCCCAGCACGCTTCCGCTGCGCCACTCTGCTTCCATCCACCCCAGATGGGACTTGAACCCACAATCCCTGGCTTAGGAGGCCAGTGCCTTTTCCATTAGGCCACTGGGGCACTGTTTACCTTCTGCAAACAGTACGAACTGATAGAAGCAGTAAAAATAATGTGTACTGGATAGCACTGAGAGACGCAAATTCAATTTAGCTTTCTAATTTCTGCTTGCGTTTCATTAAAAAAAAATTTGGTTAGCAGAGGATGGTTTCGATCCATCGACCTCTGGGTTATGGGCCCAGCACGCTTCCGCTGCGCCACTCTGCTCTCAGCCACTTCAGAAAAGACTAGAACTCACAATCCATGGCTTAGGAGGCCAGTGTCTTAGGCCACTGGGGCACTGTTTACCTTCTGCAAACAGTACGAACTGATAGAAGCAGTAAAAATAATGTGTACTGGATAGCACTGAGAGACGCAAATTCAATTTAGCTTTCTAATTTCTGCTTGCGTTTCATAAAAAAAAAAATCTGGTTAGCAGAGGATGGTTTCGATCCATCGACCTCTGGGTTATGGGCCCAGCACGCTTCCGCTGCGCCACTCTGCTCTCAGCCACTTCAGAAAAGACTAGAACTCACAATCCATGGCTTAGGAGGCCAGTGTCTTAGGCCACTGGGGAACTGTTTACCTTCTGCAAACAGTACGAACTGATAGAAGCAGTAAAAATAATGTGTACTGGATAGCACTGAGAGACGCAAATTCAATTTAGCTTTCTAATTTCTGCTTGCGTTTCATTAAAAAAAAATCTGGTTAGTGGCTCTCAGCCACTTCAGAAAAGACTAGAACTCACAATCCATGGCTTAGGAGGCCAGTGTCTTAAGCCACTGGGGTACTGTGTAAACAGTATGACCTATACAAACTGTTGGAAGAGGTAAAAACAAATGTATAATGGCAATGAGACATGCCATGAAACGACACATTTTTTTATTTTTTTTGTTCGCACTTAAAATCTAAAAAGAAACTTTTAGCAGAGGATGGTTATTATCCATCTACCACTGGGTTATGGGATCAGCACGCTTCCGCTGCGCCACTCTGCTTCGATCCACACCAGATGGGACTTGAACCCACAATCCCTGGCTTAGGAGGCCAGTACCTTATCCATTAGGCCACTGGGGCACTGTTTACCTTCTGCAAACAGTACGAACTGATAGAAGCAGTAAAAACAAAGTGTACTGGATAGCACTGAGAGACGCAAATGAAATTTAGCTTTCTAATTTCTGCTTGCGTTTGATTTTTTTAAATAAACTGTTTAGCAGAGGATGGTTTCGATCCATCGACCTCTGGGTTATGGGCCCAGCACGCTTCCGCTGCGGCACTCTGCTCTCAGCCACTTCAGGAAAGACTAGAACTCACAATCCATGGCTTAGGAGGCCTGTGTCTTAGGACACTGGGGCACTGATTACCTTCTGCAAACAGTACGAACTGATAGAAGCAGTAAAAACAATGTGTACTGGATAGCAATGAGAGACGCAAATGAAATTTAGCTTTCTAATTTCTGCTTGCGTTTCATTTTTTTAAATAATCTGGTTAGCAGAGGATGGTTTCGATCCATCGACCTCTGGGTTATGGGCCCAGCACGCTTCCGCTGCGCCACTCTGCTCTCAGCCACTTCAGAAAAGACTAGAACTCACAATCCATGGCTTAGGAGGCCAGTGTCTTAGGCCACTGGGGCACTGTTTACCTTCTGCAAACAGTACGAACTGATAGAAGCAGTAAAAATAATGTGTACTGGATAGCACTGAGAGACGCAAATTCAATTTAGCTTTCTAATTTCTGCTTGCGTTTCATAAAAAAAAAAATCTGGTTAGCAGAGGATGGTTTCGATCCATCGACCTCTGGGTTATGGGCCCAGCACGCTTCCGCTGCGCCACTCTGCTCTCAGCCACTTCAGAAAAGACTAGAACTCACAATCCATGGCTTAGGAGGCCAGTGTCTTAGGCCACTGGGGAACTGTTTACCTTCTGCAAACAGTACGAACTGATAGAAGCAGTAAAAATAATGTGTACTGGATAGCACTGAGAGACGCAAATTCAATTTAGCTTTCTAATTTCTGCTTGCGTTTCATTAAAAAAAAATCTGGTTAGTGGCTCTCAGCCACTTCAGAAAAGACTAGAACTCACAATCCATGGCTTAGGAGGCCAGTGTCTTAAGCCACGGGGGTACTGTGTAAACAGTATGACCTATACAAACTGTTGGAAGAGGTAAAAACAAATGTATAATGGCAATGAGACATGCCATGAAACGACACATTTTTTAATTTTTTTTGTTCGCACTTAAAATCTAAAAAGAAACTTTTAGCAGAGGATGGTTATTATCCATCTACCACTGGGTTATGGGATCAGCACGCTTCCGCTGCGCCACTCTGCTTCGATCCACACCAGATGGGACTTGAACCCACAATCCCTGGCTTAGGAGGCCAGTACCTTATCCATTAGGGCACTGGGGCACTGTTTACCTTCTGCAAACAGTACGAACTGATAGAAGCAGTAAAAACAAAGTGTACTGGATAGCACTGAGAGACGCAAATGAAATTTAGCTTTCTAATTTCTGCTTGCGTTTGATTTTTTAAAATAATCTGGTTAGCAGAGGATGGTTTCGATCCATCGACCTCTGGGTTATGGGCCCAGCACGCTTCCGCTGCGCCACTCTGCTCTCAGCCACTTCAGAAAAGACTAGAACTCACAATCCATGGCTTAGGAGGCCAGTGTCTTAGGCCACTGGGGTACTGTGTAAACAGTATGACCTATACAAACTGTTGGAAGAGGTAAAAACAAATGTATAATGGCAATGAGACATGCCATGAAACGACAATTTTTTTTGTTTTTTTTGTTCGCACTTAAAATCTAAAAAGAAACTGTTTAGCAGAGGATGGTTTCGATCCATCGACCTCTGGGTTATGGGCCCAGCACGCTTCCGCTGCGGCACTCTGCTCTCAGCCACTTCAGGAAAGACTAGAACTCACAATCCATGGCTTAGGAGGCCTGTGTCTTAGGACACTGGGGCACTGATTACCTTCTGCAAACAGTACGAACTGATAGAAGCAGTAAAAACAATGTGTACTGGATAGCAATGAGAGACGCAAATGAAATTTAGCTTTCTAATTTCTGCTTGCGTTTCATTTTTTTAAATAATCTGGTTAGCAGAGGATGGTTTCGATCCATCGACCTCTGGGTTATGGGCCCAGCACGCTTCCGCTGCGCCACTCTGCTCTCAGCCACTTCAGAAAAGACTAGAACTCACAATCCATGGCTTAGGAGGCCAGTGTCTTAGGCCACTGGGGCACTGTTTACCTTCTGCAAACAGTACGAACTGATAGAAGCAGTAAAAATAATGTGTACTGGATAGCACTGAGAGACGCAAATTCAATTTAGCTTTCTAATTTCTGCTTGCGTTTCATTAAAAAAAAAATCTGGTTAGCAGAGGATGGTTTCGATCCATCGACCTCTGGGTTATGGGCCCAGCACGCTTCCGCTGCGCCACTCTACTCTCAGCCACTTCAGAAAAGACTAGAACTCACAATCCATGGCTTAGGAGGCCAGAGTCTTAGGCCACTGGGGTACTGTGTAAACAGTATGACCTATACAAACTGTTGGAAGAGGTAAAAACAAATGTATAATGGCAATGAGACATGCCATGAAACGACAATTTTTTTTGTTTTTTTTGTTCGCACTTAAAATCTAAAAAGAAACTGTTTAGAAGATGATGTTTTCGATCCTTCGACCTCTGGGTTATGGGCCCAGCACGCTTCCGCTGCGCCACTCTGCTCTCAGCCACTTCAGAAAAGACTAGAACTCACAATCCATGGCTTAGGAGGCCAGTGTCTTAGGCCACTGGGGCACTGTTTACCTTCTGCAAACAGTACGAACTGATAGAAGCAGTAAAAATAATGTGTACTGGATAGCACTGAGAGACGCAAATTCAATTTAGCTTTCTAATTTCTGCTTGCGTTTCATAAAAAAAAAATCTGGTTAGTGGCTCTCAGCCACTTCAGAAAAGACTAGAACTCACAATCCATGGCTTAGGAGGCCAGTGTCTTAAGCCACTGGGGTACTGTGTAAACAGTATGACCTATACAAACTGTTGGAAGAGGTAAAAACAAATGTATAATGGCAATGAGACATGCCATGAAACGACACATTTTTTTATTTTTTTTGTTCGCACTTAAAATCTAAAAAGAAACTTTTTAGCAGAGGATGGATATTATCCATCGACCACTGGGTTATGGGATCAGCACGCTTCCGCTGCGCCACTCTGCTTCGATCCACCCCAGATGGGACTTGAACCCACAATCCCTGGCTTAGGAGGCCAGTACCTTATCCATTAGGCCACTGGGGCACTGTTTACCTTCTGCAAACAGTACGAACTGATAGAAGCAGTAAAAACAATGTGTACTGGATAGCAATGAGAGACGCAAATGAAATTTAGCTTTCTAATTTCTGCTTGCGTTTCATTTTTTTAAATAATCTGGTTAGCAGAGGATGGTTTCGATCCATCGACCTCTGGGTTATGGGCCCAGCACGCTTCCGCTGCGCCACTCTGCTCTCAGCCACTTCAGAAAAGACTAGAACTCACAATCCATGGCTTAGGAGGCCAGTGTCTTAGGCCACTGGGGCACTGTTTACCTTCTGCAAACAGTACGAACTGATAGAAGCAGTAAAAATAATGTGTACTGGATAGCACTGAGAGACGCAAATTCAATTTAGCTTTCTAATTTCTGCTTGCGTTTCATAAAAAAAAAAATCTGGTTAGCAGAGGATGGTTTCGATCCATCGACCTCTGGGTTATGGGCCCAGCACGCTTCCGCTGCGCCACTCTGCTCTCAGCCACTTCAGAAAAGACTAGAACTCACAATCCATGGCTTAGGAGGCCAGTGTCTTAGGCCACTGGGGAACTGTTTACCTTCTGCAAACAGTACGAACTGATAGAAGCAGTAAAAATAATGTGTACTGGATAGCACTGAGAGACGCAAATTCAATTTAGCTTTCTAATTTCTGCTTGCGTTTCATTAAAAAAAAATCTGGTTAGTGGCTCTCAGCCACTTCAGAAAAGACTAGAACTCACAATCCATGGCTTAGGAGGCCAGTGTCTTAAGCCACTGGGGTACTGTGTAAACAGTATGACCTATACAAACTGTTGGAAGAGGTAAAAACAAATGTATAATGGCAATGAGACATGCCATGAAACGACACATTTTTTTATTTTTTTTGTTCGCACTTAAAATCTAAAAAGAAACTTTTAGCAGAGGATGGTTATTATCCATCTACCACTGGGTTATGGGATCATCACGCTTCCGCTGCGCCACTCTGCTTCGATCCACACCAGATGGGACTTGAACCCACAATCCCTGGCATAGGAGGCCAGTACCTTATCCATTAGGCCACTGGGGCACTGTTTACCTTCTGCAAACAGTACGAACTGATAGAAGCAGTAAAAACAAAGTGTACTGGATAGCACTGAGAGACGCAAATGAAATTTAGCTTTCTAATTTCTGCTTGCGTTTGATTTTTTTAAATAATCTGGTTAGCAGAGGATGGTTTCGATCCATCGACCTCTGGGTTATGGGCCCAGCACGCTTCCGCTGCGCCACTCTGCTCTCAGCCACTTCAGAAAAGACTAGAACTCACAATCCATGGCTTAGGAGGCCAGTGTCTTAGGCCACTGGGGTACTGTGTAAACAGTATGACCTATACAAACTGTTGGAAGAGGTAAAAACAAATGTATAATGGCAATGAGACACGCCATGAAACGACAATTTTTTTTGTTTTTTTTGTTCGCACTTAAAATCTAAAAAGAAACTGTTTAGCAGAGGATGGTTTCGATCCATCGACCTCTGGGTTATGGGCCCAGCACGCTTCCGCTGCGGCACTCTGCTCTCAGCCACTTCAGGAAAGACTAGAACTCACAATCCATGGCTTAGGAGGCCTGTGTCTTAGGACACTGGGGCACTGATTACCTTCTGCAAACAGTACGAACTGATAGAAGCAGTAAAAACAATGTGTACTGGATAGCAATGAGAGACGCAAATGAAATTTAGCTTTCTAATTTCTGCTTGCGTTTCATTTTTTTAAATAATCTGGTTAGCAGAGGATGGTTTCGATCCATCGACCTCTGGGTTATGGGCCCAGCACGCTTCCGCTGCGCCACTCTGCTCTCAGCCACTTCAGAAAAGACTAGAACTCACAATCCATGGCTTAGGAGGCCAGTGTCTTAGGCCACTGGGGCACTGTTTACCTTCTGCAAACAGTACGAACTGATAGAAGCAGTAAAAATAATGTGTACTGGATAGCACTGAGAGACGCAAATTCAATTTAGCTTTCTAATTTCTGCTTGCGTTTCATTAAAAAAAAAATCTGGTTAGCAGAGGATGGTTTCGATCCATCGACCTCTGGGTTATGGGCCCAGCACGCTTCCGCTGCGCCACTCTACTCTCAGCCACTTCAGAAAAGACTAGAACTCACAATCCATGGCTTAGGAGGCCAGAGTCTTAGGCCACTGGGGTACTGTGTAAACAGTATGACCTATACAAACTGTTGGAAGAGGTAAAAACAAATGTATAATGGCAATGAGACATGCCATGAAACGACAATTTTTTTTGTTTTTTTTGTTCGCACTTAAAATCTAAAAAGAAACTGTTTAGAAGATGATGTTTTCGATCCTTCGACCTCTGGGTTATGGGCCCAGCACGCTTCCGCTGCGCCACTCTGCTCTCAGCCACTTCAGAAAAGACTAGAACTCACAATCCATGGCTTAGGAGGCCAGTGTCTTAGGCCACTGGGGCACTGTTTACCTTCTGCAAACAGTACGAACTGATAGAAGCAGTAAAAATAATGTGTACTGGATAGCACTGAGAGACGCAAATTCAATTTAGCTTTCTAATTTCTGCTTGCGTTTCATAAAAAAAAAATCTGGTTAGTGGCTCTCAGCCACTTCAGAAAAGACTAGAACTCACAATCCATGGCTTAGGAGGCCAGTGTCTTAAGCCACTGGGGTACTGTGTAAACAGTATGACCTATACAAACTGTTGGAAGAGGTAAAAACAAATGTATAATGGAAATGAGACATGCCATGAAACGACACATTTTTTTATTTTTTTTGTTCGCACTTAAAATCTAAAAAGAAACTTTTTAGCAGAGGATGGATATTATCCATCGACCACTGGGTTATGGGATCAGCACGCTTCCGCTGCGCCACTCTGCTTCGATCCACCCCAGATGGGACTTGAACCCACAATCCCTGGCTTAGGAGGCCAGTACCTTATCCATTAGGCCACTGGGGCACTGTTTACCTTCTGCAAACAGTACGAACTGATAGAAGCAGTAAAAACAATGTGTACTGGATAGCAATGAGAGACGCAAATGAAATTTAGCTTTCTAATTTCTGCTTGCGTTTCATTTTTTTAAATAATCTGGTTAGCAGAGGATGGTTTCGATCCATCGACCTCTGGGTTATGGGCCCAGCACGCTTCCGCTGCGCCACTCTGCTCTCAGCCACTTCAGAAAAGACTAGAACTCACAATCCATGGCTTAGGAGGCCAGTGTCTTAGGCCACTGGGGCACTGTTTACCTTCTGCAAACAGTACGAACTGATAGAAGCAGTAAAAATAATGTGTACTGGATAGCACTGAGAGACGCAAATTCAATTTAGCTTTCTAATTTCTGCTTGCATTTCATTAAAAAAAAATCTGGTTAGTGGCTCTCAGCCACTTCAGAAAAGACTATAACTCACAATCCATGGCTTAGGAGGACAGTGTCTTAAGCCACTGGGGTACTGTGTAAACAGTATGACCTATACAAACTGTTGGAAGAGGTAAAAACAAATGTATAATGGCAATGAGACATGCCATGAAACGACAATTTTTTTAGTTTTTTTTGTTCGCACTTAAAATCTAAAAAGAAACTGTTTAGCAGAGGATGGTTTCGACCCATCGACCTCTGGGTTATGGGCCCAGCACGCTTCCGCAGCGGCACTCTGCTTCCATCCACCCCAGATGGGACTTGAACCCACAATCCCTGGCTTAGGAGGCCAGTGCCTTAGGCTACTGGGGTACTGTGTAAACAGTATGACCTATACAAACTGTTGGAAGAGGTAAAAACAAATGTATAATGGCAATGAGCATTGCCATGAAACGACAATTTTTTAAGTTTTTTTTGTTCGCACTTAAAATCTAAAAAGAAACTGTTTAGCAGAGGATGGTTTCGATCCATCGACCTCTGGGTTATGGGCCCAGCACGCTTCCGCTGCGGCACTCTGCTCTCAGCCACTTCAGGAAAGACTAGAACTCACAATCCATGGCTTAGGAGGCCTGTGTCTTAGGACACTGGGGCACTGATTACCTTCTGCAAACAGTACGAACTGATAGAAGCAGTAAAAACAATGTGTACTGGATAGCACTGAGAGACACAAATGAAATTTAGCTTTCTAATTTCTGCTTGCGTTTCATAAAAAAAAAAATCTGGTTAGCAGAGGATGGTTTCGATCCATCGACCTCTGGGTTATGGGGCCAGCACGCTTCCGCTGCGCCACTCTGCTCTCAGCCACTTCAGAAAAGACTAGAACTCACAATCCATGGCTTAGGAGGCCAGAGTCTTAGGCCACTGGGGTACTGTGTAAACAGTATGACCTATACAAACTGTTGGAAGAGGTAAAAACAAATGTATAATGGCAATGAGACATGCCATGAAACGACAATTTTTTTAGTTTTTTTTGTTCGCACTTAAAATCTAAAAAGAAACTGTTTAGAAGATGATGTTTTCGATCCTTCGACCTCTGGGTTATGGGCCCAGCACGCTTCCGCTGCGCCACTCTGCTCTCAGCCACTTCAGAAAAGACTAGAACTCACAATCCATGGCTTAGGAGGCCAGAGTCTTAGGCCACTGGGGTACTGTGTAAACAGTATGACCTATACAAACTGTTGGAAGAGGTAAAAACAAATGTATAATGGCAATGAGACATGCCATGAAACGACAATTTTTTTAGTTTTTTTTGTTCGCACTTAAAATCTAAAAAGAAACTGTTTAGAAGATGATGTTTTCGATCCTTCGACCTCTGGGTTATGGGCCCAGCACGCTTCCGCTGCGCCACTCTGCTCTCAGCCACTTCAGAAAAGACTAGAACTCACAATCCATGGCTTAGGAGGCCAGTGTCTTAGGCCACTGGGGTACTGTGTAAACAGTATGACCTATACAAACTGTTGGAAGAGGTAAAAACAAATGTATAATAGCAATGAGACATGCCATGAAACGACAATTTTTTTTGTTTTTTTTGTTCGCACTTAAAATCTAAAAAGAAACTGTTTAGCAGAGGATGGTTTCGATCCATCGACCTCTGGGTTATGGGCCCAGCACGCTTCCGCTGCGGCACTCTGCTCTCAGCCACTTCAGGAAAGACTAGAACTCACAATCCACGGCTTAGGAGGCCTGTGTCTTAGGACACTGGGGCACTGATTACCTTCTGCAAACAGTACGAACTGATAGAAGCAGTAAAAACAATGTGTACTGGATAGCAATGAGAGACACAAATGAAATTTAGCTTTCTAATTTCTGCTTGTGTTTCATTTTTTAAAATAATCTGGTTAGCAGAGGATGGTTTCGATCCATCGACCTCTGGGTTATGGGCCCAGCACGCTTCCGCTGCGCCACTCTGCTTCCATCCACCCCAGATGGGACTTGAACCCACAATCCCTGGCTTAGGAGGCCAGTGCCTTAGGCCACTGGGGCACTGTTTACCTTCTGCAAACAGTACGAACTGATAGAAGCAGTAAAAATAATGTGTACTGGATAGCACTGAGAGACGCAAATTCAATTTAGCTTTCTAATTTCTGCTTGCGTTTCATAAAAAAAAAAATCTGGTTAGCAGAGGATGGTTTCGATCCATCGACCTCTGGGTTATGGGCCCAGCACGCTTCCGCTGGGCCACTCTGCTCTCAGCCACTTCAGAAAAGACTAGAACTCACAATCCATGGCTTAGGAGGCCAGTGTCTTAGGCCACTGGGGTACTGTGTAAACAGTATGACCTATACAAACTGTTGGAAGAGGTAAAAACAAATGTATAATGGCAATGAGACATGCCATGAAACGACATTTTTTTTGTTTTTTTTGTTCGCACTTAAAATCTAAAAAGAAACTGTTTAGCAGAGGATGGTTTCGATCTATCGACCTCTGGGTTATGGGCCCAGCACGCTTCCGCTGCGCCACTCTGCTTCCATCCACCCCAGATGGGACTTGAACCCACAATCCCTGGCTTAGGAGGCCAGTGCCTTAGGCCACTGGGGCACTGTTTACCTTCTGCAAACAGTACGAACTGATAGAAGCAGTAAAAATAATGTGTACTGGATAGCACTGAGAGACGCAAATTCAATTTAGCTTTCTAATTTCTGCTTGCGTTTCATTAAAAAAAAAATCTGGTTAGCAGAGGATGGTTTCGATCCATCGACCTCTGGGTTATGGGCCCAGCACGCTTCCGCTGCGCCACTCTGCTCTCAGCCACTTCAGAAAAGACTAGAACTCACAATCCATGGCTTAGGAGGCCAGTGTCTTAGGCCACTGGGGTACTGTGTAAACAGTATGACCTATACAAACTGTTGGAAGAGGTAAAAACAAATGTATAATGGCAATGAGACATGCCATGAAACGACAATTTTTTTTGTTTTTTTTGTTCGCACTTAAAATCTAAAAAGAAACTGTTTAGCAGAGGATGGTTTCGATCCATCGACCTCTGGGTTATGGGCCCAGCACGCTTCCGCTGCGCCACTCTGCTCTCAGCCACTTCAGAAAAGACTAGAACTCACAATCCATGGCTTAGGAGGCCAGTGTCTTAGGCCACTGGGGCACTGTTTACCTTCTGCAAACAGTACGAACTGATAGAAGCAGTAAAAATAATGTGTACTGGATAGCACTGAGAGACGCAAATTCAATTTAGCTTTCTAATTTCTGCTTGCGTTTCATTAAAAAAAAATCTGGTTAGCAGAGGATGGTTTCGATCCATCGACCTCTGGGTTATGGGCCCAGCACACTTCCGCTGCGCCACTCTGCTCTCAGCCACTTCAGAAAAGACTAGAACTCACAATCCATGGCTTAGGAGGCCAGTGTCTTAGGCCACTGGGGTACTGTGTAAACAGTATGACCTATACAAACTGTTGGAAGAGGTAAAAACAAATGTATAATGGCAATGAGACATGCCATGAAACGACAATTTTTTTTGTTTTTTTTGTTCGCACTTAAAATCTAAAAAGAAACTGTTTAGCAGAGGATGGTTTCGATCCATCGACCTCTGGGTTATGGGCCCAGCACGCTTCCGCTGCGCCACTCTGCTTCCATCCACCCCAGATGGGACTTGAACCCACAATCCCTGGCTTAGGAGGCCAGTGCCTTATCCATTAGGCCACTGGGGCACTGTTTACCTTCTGCAAACAGTACGAACTGATAGAAGCAGTAAAAATAATGTGTACTGGATAGCACTGAGAGACGCAAATTCAATTTAGCTTTCTAATTTCTGCTTGCGTTTCATTAAAAAAAAATCTGGTTAGCAGAGGATGGTTTCGATCCATCGACCTCTGGGTTATGGGCCCAGCACGCTTCCGCTGCGCCACTCTGCTTCCATCCACCCCAGATGGGACTTGAACCCACAATCCCTGGCTTAGGAGGCCAGTACCTTATCCATTAGGCCACTGGGGCACTGATTACCTTCTGCAAACAGTACGAACTGATAGAAGCAGTAAAAACAATGTGTACTGGATAGCAATGAGAGACGCAAATTAAATTTAGCTTTCTAATTTCTGCTTGTGTTTCATTTTTTTAAATAATCTGGTTAGCAGAGGATGGTTTCGATCCATCGACCTCTGGGTTATGGGCCCAGCACGCTTCCGCTGCGCCACTCTGCTCTCAGCCACTTCAGAAAAGACTAGAACTCACAATCCATGGCTTAGGAGGCCAGTGTCTTAGGCCACTGGGGTACTGTGTAAACAGTATGACCTATACAAACTGTTGGAAGAGGTAAAAACAAATGTATAATGGCAATGAGACATGCCATGAAACGACAATTTTTTTTGTTTTTTTTGTTCGCACTTAAAATCTAAAAAGAAACTGTTTAGCAGAGGATGGTTTCGATCCATCGACCTCTGGGTTATGGGCCCAGCACGCTTCCGCTGCGCCACTCTGCTCTCAGCCACTTCAGAAAAGACTAGAACTCACAATCCATGGCTTAGGAGGCCAGTGTCTTAGGCCACTGGGGCACTGTTTACCTTCTGCAAACAGTACGAACTGATAGAAGCAGTAAAAATAATGTGTACTGGATAGCACTGAGAGACGCAAATTCAATTTAGCTTTCTAATTTCTGCTTGCGTTTCATTAAAAAAAAATCTGGTTAGCAGAGGATGGTTTCGATCCATCGACCTCTGGGTTATGGGCCCAGCACACTTCCGCTGCGCCACTCTGCTCTCAGCCACTTCAGAAAAGACTAGAACTCACAATCCATGGCTTAGGAGGCCAGTGTCTTAGGCCACTGGGGTACTGTGTAAACAGTATGACCTATACAAACTGTTGGAAGAGGTAAAAACAAATGTATAATGGCAATGAGACATGCCATGAAACGACAATTTTTTTTGTTTTTTTTGTTCGCACTTAAAATCTAAAAAGAAACTGTTTAGCAGAGGATGGTTTCGATCCATCGACCTCTGGGTTATGGGCCCAGCACGCTTCCGCTGCGCCACTCTGCTTCCATCCACCCCAGATGGGACTTGAACCCACAATCCCTGGCTTAGGAGGCCAGTGCCTTATCCATTAGGCCACTGGGGCACTGTTTACCTTCTGCAAACAGTACGAACTGATAGAAGCAGTAAAAATAATGTGTACTGGATAGCACTGAGAGACGCAAATTCAATTTAGCTTTCTAATTTCTGCTTGCGTTTCATTAAAAAAAAATCTGGTTAGCAGAGGATGGTTTCGATCCATCGACCTCTGGGTTATGGGCCCAGCACGCTTCCGCTGCGCCACTCTGCTCTCAGCCACTTCAGAAAAGACTAGAACTCACAATCCATGGCTTAGGAGGCCAGTGTCTTAGGCCACTGGGGTACTGTGTAAACAGTATGACCTATACAAACTGTTGGAAGAGGTAAAAACAAATGTATAATGGCAATGAGACATGCCATGAAACGACAATTTTTTAGTTTTTTTTGTTCGCACTTAAAATCTAAAAAGAAACTGTTTAGCAGAGGATGGTTTCGATCCATCGACCTCTGGGTTATGGGCCCGGCACGCTTCCGCTGCGCCACTCTGCTTCCATCCACCCCAGATGGGACTTGAACCCACAATCCCTGGCTTAGGAGGCCACTGGGGCACTGTTTACCTTCTGCAAACAGTACGAACTGATAGAAGCAGTAAAAATAATGTGTACTGGATAGCACTGAGAGACGCAAATTCAATTTAGCTTTCTAATTTCTGCTTGCGTTTCATTAAAAAAAAATCTGGTTAGCAGAGGATGGTTTCGATCCATCGACCTCTGGGTTATGGGCCCAGCACGCTTCCGCTGCGCCACTCTGCTCTCAGCCACTTCAGAAAAGACTAGAACTCACAATCCATGGCTTAGGAGGCCAGTGTCTTAGGCCACTGGGGTACTGTGTAAACAGTATGACCTATACAAACTGTTGGAAGAGGTAAAAACAAATGTATAATGGCAATGAGACATGCCATGAAACGACAATTTTTTTTGTTTTTTTTGTTCGCACTTAAAATCTAAAAAGAAACTGTTTAGCAGAGGATGGTTTCGATCCATCGACCTCTGGGTTATGGGCCCAGCACGCTTCCGCTGCGCCACTCTGCTCTCAGCCACTTCAGAAAAGACTAGAACTCACAATCCATGGCTTAGGAGGCCAGTGTCTTAGGCCACTGGGGCACTGTTTACCTTCTGCAAACAGTACGAACTGATAGAAGCAGTAAAAATAATGTGTACTGGATAGCACTGAGAGACGCAAATTCAATTTAGCTTTCTAATTTCTGCTTGCGTTTCATTAAAAAAAAATCTGGTTAGCAGAGGATGGTTTCGATCCATCGACCTCTGGGTTATGGGCCCAGCACGCTTCCGCTGCGCCACTCTGCTTCCATTCACCCCAGATGGGACTTGAACCCACAATCCATGGCTTAGGAGGCCAGTGTCTTAGGCCACTGGGGCACTGTTTACCTTCTGCAAACAGTACGAACTGATAGAAGCAGTAAAAATAATGTGTACTGGATAGCACTGAGAGACGCAAATTCAATTTAGCTTTCTAATTTCTGCTTGCGTTTCATTAAAAAAAATCTGGTTAGCAGAGGATGGTTTCGATCCATCGACCTCTGGGTTATGGGCCCAGCACGCTTCCGCTGCGCCACTCTGCTCTCAGCCACTTCAGAAAAGACTAGAACTCACAATCCATGGCTTAGGAGGCCAGTGTCTTAGGCCACTGGGGTACTGTGTAAACAGTATGACCTATACAAACTGTTGGAAGAGGTAAAAACAAATGTATAATGGCAATGAGACATGCCATGAAACGACAATTTTTTTTGTTTTTTTTGTTCGCACTTAAAATCTAAAAAGAAACTGTTTAGCAGAGGATGGTTTCGATCCATCGACCTCTGGGTTATGGGCCCAGCACGCTTCCGCTGCGCCACTCTCCTCTCAGCCACTTCAGAAAAGACTAGAACTCACAATCCATGGCTTAGGAGGCCAGTGTCTTAGGCCACTGGGGCACTGTTTACCTTCTGCAAACAGTACGAACTGATAGAAGCAGTAAAAATAATGTGTACTGGATAGCACTGAGAGACGCAAATTCAATTTAGCTTTCTAATTTCTGCTTGCGTTTCATTAAAAAAAAATCTGGTTAGCAGAGGATGGTTTCGATCCATCGACCTCTGGGTTATGGGCCCAGCACGCTTCCGCTGCGCCACTCTGCTTCCATTCACCCCAGATGGGACTTGAACCCACAATCCATGGCTTAGGAGGCCAGTGTCTTAGGCCACTGGGGCACTGTTTACCTTCTGCAAACAGTACGAACTGATAGAAGCAGTAAAAATTATGTGTACTGGATAGCACTGAGAGACGCAAATTCAATTTAGCTTTCTAATTTCTGCTTGCGTTTCATTAAAAAAAAATCTGGTTAGCAGAGGATGGTTTCGATCCATCGACCTCTGGGTTATGGGCCCAGCACGCTTCCGCTGCGCCACTCTGCTCTCAGCCACTTCAGAAAAGACTAGAACTCACAATCCATGGCTTAGGAGGCCAGTGTCTTAGGCCACTGGGGTACTGTGTAAACAGTATGACCTATACAAACTGTTGGAAGAGGTAAAAACAAATGTATAATGGCAATGAGACATGCCATGAAACGACAATTTTTTTGTTTTTTTTGTTCGCACTTAAAATCTAAAAAGAAACTGTTTAGCAGAGGATGGTTTCGATCCATCGACCTCTGGGTTATGGGCCCAGCACGCTTCCGCTGCGCCACTCTCCTCTCAGCCACTTCAGAAAAGACTAGAACTCACAATCCATGGCTTAGGAGGCCAGTGTCTTAGGCCACTGGGGCACTGTTTACCTTCTGCAAACAGTACGAACTGATAGAAGCAGTAAAAATAATGTGTACTGGATAGCACTGAGAGACGCAAATTCAATTTAGCTTTCTAATTTCTGCTTGCGTTTCATTAAAAAAAATCTGGTTAGCAGAGGATGGTTTCGATCCATCGACCTCTGGGTTATGGGCCCAGCACGCTTCCGCTGCGCCACTCTGCTTCCATTCACCCCAGATGGGACTTGAACCCACAATCCATGGCTTAGGAGGCCAGTGTCTTAGGCCACTGGGGCACTGTTTACCTTCTGCAAACAGTACGAACTGATAGAAGCAGTAAAAATTATGTGTACTGGATAGCACTGAGAGACGCAAATTCAATTTAGCTTTCTAATTTCTGCTTGCGTTTCATTAAAAAAAAATCTGGTTAGCAGAGGATGGTTTCGATCCATCGACCTCTGGGTTATGGGCCCAGCACGCTTCCGCTGCGCCACTCTGCTCTCAGCCACTTCAGAAAAGACTAGAACTCACAATCCATGGCTTAGGAGGCCAGTGTCTTAGGCCACTGGGTACTGTGTAAACAGTATGACCTATACAAACTGTTGGAAGAGGTAAAAACAAATGTATAATGGCAATGAGACATGCCATGAAACGACAATTTTTTTGTTTTTTTTTGTTCGCACTTAAAATCTAAAAAGAAACTGTTTAGCAGAGGATGGTTTCGATCCATCGACCTCTGGGTTATGGCCCAGCACGCTTCCGCTGCGCCACTCTGCTTCCATCCACCCCAGATGGGACTTGAACCCACAATCCCTGGCTTAGGAGGCCAGTGCCTTATCCATTAGGCCACTGGGGCACTGATTACCTTCTGCAAACAGTACGAACTGATAGAAGCGTTTCATTTTTTTAAATAATCTGGTTAGCAGAGGATGGTTTCGATCCATCGACCTCTGGGTTATGGGCCCAGCACGCTTCCGCTGCGCCACACTGCTCTCAGCCACTTCAGAAAAGACTAGAACTCACAATCCATGGCTTAGGAGGCCAGTGTCTTAGGCCACTGGGTACTGTGTAAACAGTATGACCTATACAAACTGTTGGAAGAGGTAAAAACAAATGTATAATGGCAATGAGACATGCCATGAAACGATAATTTTTTTTGTTTTTTTTTGTTCGCACTTAAAATCTAAAAAGAAACTGTTTAGCAGAGGATGGTTTCGATCCATCGACCTCTGGGTTATGGGCCCAGCACGCTTCCGCTGCGCCACTCTGCTCTCAGACACTTCAGAAAAGACTAGAACTCACAATCCATGGCTTAGGAGGCCAGTGTCTTAGGCCACTGGGGCACTGTCTACCTTCTGCAAACAGTACGAACTGATAGAAGCAGTAAAAATAATGTGTACTGGATAGCACTGAGAGACGCAAATTCAATTTAGCTTTCTAATTTCTGCTTGCGTTCATTAAAAAAAATCTGGTTAGCAGAGGATGGTTTCGATCCATCGACCCTCTGGGTTATGGGCCCAGCACACTTCCGCTGCGCCACTCTGCTCTCAGCCACTTCAGAAAAGACTAGAACTCACAATCCATGGCTTAGGAGGCCAGTGTCTTAGGCCACTGGGGTACTGTGTAAACAGTATGACCTATACAAACTGTTGGAAGAGGTAAAAACAAATGTATAATGGCAATGAGACATGCCATGAAACGACAATTTTTTTTGTTTTTTTTGTTCGCACTTAAAATCTAAAAAGAAACTGTTTAGCAGAGGATGGTTTCGATCCATCGACCTCTGGGTTATGGGCCCAGCACGCTTCCGCTGCGCCACTTCTGCTCTCAGCCACTTCAGAAAAGACTAGAAATCACAATCCATGGCTTAGGAGGCCAGTGTCTTAGGCCACTGGGGCACTGTTTACCTTCTGCAAACAGTACGAACTGATAGAAGCAGTAAAAATAATGTGTACTGGATAGCACTGAGAGACGCAAATTCAATTTAGCTTTCTAATTTCTGCTTGCGTTTCATTAAAAAAAAATCTGGTTAGCAGAGGACGGTTTCGATCCATCGAGCTCTGGGTTATGGGCCCAGCACCTTCCGCTGCGCCACTCTGCCTCTCAGCCACTTCAGAAAAGACTAGAACTCACAATCCATGGCTTAGGAGGCCAGTGTCTTAGGCCACTGGGGTACTGTGTAAACAGTATGACCTATACAAACTGTTGGAAGAGGTAAAAACAAATGAGACATGCCATGAAACGACAATTTTTTTTGTTTTTTTTGTTCGCACTTAAAATCTAAAAAGAAACTGTTTAGCAGAGGATGGTTTCGATCCATCGACCTCTGGGTTATGGGCCCAGCACGCTTCCACTGCGCCACTCTGCTCTCAGCCACTTTAGAAAGACTAGAACTCACAATCCATGGCTTAGGAGGCCAGTGTTTAGGCCACTGGGGTACTGTGTAAACAGTATGACCTATACAAACTGTTGGAAGAGGTAAAAACCAAATGTATAATGGCAATGAGACATGCCATGAAACGCCATTTTTTTTGTTTTTTTTGTTCGCACTTACAATCTAAAAAGAAACTGTTTAGCAGAGGATGGTTTCAATCATCGACCTCTGGGTTATGGGCCAGCACACTTCCGCTGCGCCACTCTGCTTCCATCCACCCCAGATGGACACTTTGAACCCACACTCCCTGGCTTAGGAGGGACAGTGCCTATCCATTAGGGCCACTATGGGGCACTGTTTTTACACTTCTGCAAACAGTACGAAACTAGATAGAAGCAGTAAAAAGATGTGTACTGGATAGCACTGAGAGACGCAATTCAATTTAGCTTTCTTATTTCTCTGCTTGCGTTCATTAAAAAAATATCTGGTTAGCAGAGGATGGTTCGATCCCTCGACCTCTGGTTATTGGGCCCAGCACGCTTCCGCTGCGCCACTCTGCTCTCAGCCACTTCAGAAAAGACTAGAACTCACAATCCATGGCTTAGGAGGCCAGTGTCTTAGGCCACTGGGGTACTGTGTAAACAGTATGACCTATACAAACTGTTGGAAGAGGTAAAAAACAAATGTATAATGGCAATGAGACATGCCATGAAACGCCAATTTTTTTTGTTTTTTTTGTTCGCACTTAAAATCTAAAAAGAACTGTTTAGCAGAGGATGGTTTCAATCCATCGACCTCTGGGTTTATGGGCCCAGCACGCTTCCCGCTGCGCCACTCTGCTTCCATCCACCCACAGATGGGACTTGAACCCCACAATCCCCTGGCTTAGGAGGCCAGTGCCTTATCCATTAGGCCACTGGGGCACTGTTTACCTTCTGCAAACAGTACGAACTGATAGAAGCAGTAAAAATAATGTGTACTGGATAGCACTGAGAGACGCAAATTCAATTTAGCTTTCTAATTTTCTGCTTGCGTTTCATTAAAAAAAATCTGGTTAGCAGAGGATGGTTTCGATCCATCGACCTCTGGGTTATGGGCCCAGCACGCTTTCCGCTGCGCCACTCTGCTCTCCAGCCACTTCAGAAAAGACTAGAACTCACAATCCATGGCTTAGGAGGCCAGTGTCTTAGGCCACTGGGGTACTGGTGTAAACAGTATGACCTATACAAACTGTTGTAAGAGGTAAAAACAAATGTATAATGGCAATGTGACATGCCATGAAACGACAATTTTTTTTGTTTTTTTTTTGTTCGCACTTAAAATCTAAAAAGAAAATGTTTTAGCAGAGGATGGTTTCGATCCATCGACCTCTGGGTTTATGGCCCAGCACGCTTCCGCTGCGCCACTCTGCTCTCAGCCACTTCAGAAAGACTAGAACTCACAATCCATGGCTTAGGAGGCCAGTGTCTTAGGCCACTGGGGCACTGTTTACCTTCTGCAAACAGTACGAACTGATAGAAGCAGTAAAAATAATGTGTACTGGATAGCACTGAGAGACGCAAATTCAATTTAGCTTTCTAATTTCTGCTTGCGTTTCATTAAAAAAAAATCTGGTTAGCAGAGGATGGTTTCGATCCATCGACCTCTGGGTTATGGGCCCAGCACGCTTCCGCTGCGCCACTCTGCTTCCAGCCACCCCAGAAAAGACTAGAACTCACAATCCATGGCTTAGGAGGCCAGTGTCTTAGGCCACTGGGGCACTGTTTACCTTCTGCAAACAGTACGAACTGATAGAAGCAGTAAAAATAATGTGTACTGGATAGCACTGAGAGACGCAAATTCAATTTAGCTTTCTAATTTCTGCTTGCGTTTCATTAAAAAAAAATCTGGTTAGCAGAGGATGGTTTCGATCCATCGACCTCTGGGTTATGGGCCCAGCACGCTTCCGCTGCGCCACTCTGCTCTCAGCCACTTCAGAAAAGACTAGAACTCACAATCCATGGCTTAGGAGGCCAGTGTCTTAGGCCACTGGGGTACTGTGTAAACAGTATGACCTATACAAACTGTTGGAAGAGGTAAAAACAAATGTATAATGGCAATGAGACATGCCATGAAACGACAATTTTTTTGTTTTTTTTGTTCGCACTTAAAATCTAAAAAGAAACTGTTTAGCAGAGGATGGTTTCGATCCATCGACCTCTGGGTTATGGGCCCAGCACGCTTCCGCTGCGCCACTCTGCTCCAGCCACCCCAGAAAAGACTAGAACTCACAATCCATGGCTTAGGAGGCCAGTGTTATCATTAGGCCACTGGGGCACTGTTTACCTTCTGCAAACAGTACGAACTGATAGAAGCAGTAAAAACAATGTGTACTGGATAGCACTGAGAGACGCAAATTCAATTTAGCTTTCTAATTTCTGCTTGCGTTTCATTAAAAAAAAATCTGGTTAGCAGAGGATGGTTTCGATCCATCGACCTCTGGGTTATGGGCCCAGCACGCTTCCGCTGCGCCACTCTGCTCTCAGCCACTTCAGAAAAGACTAGAACTCACAATCCATGGCTTAGGAGGCCAGTGTCTTAGGCCACTGGGGCACTGTTTACCTTCTGCAAACAGTACGAACTGATAGAAGCAGTAAAAATAATGTGTACTGGATAGCACTGAGAGACGCAAATTCAATTTAGCTTTCTAATTTCTGCTTGCGTTTCATTAAAAAAATCTGGTTAGCAGAGGATGGTTTCGATCCATCGACCTCTGGGTTATGGGCCCAGCACGCTTCCGCTGCGCCACTCTGCTCTCAGCCACTTCAGAAAAGACTAGAACTCACAATCCATGGCTTAGGAGGCCAGTGTCTTAGGCCACTGGGGTACTGTGTAAACAGTATGACCTATACAAACTGTTGGAAGAGGTAAAAACAAATGTATAATGGCAATGAGACATGCCATGAAACGACAATTTTTTTTGTTTTTTTTGTTCGCACTTAAAATCTAAAAAGAAACTGTTTAGCAGAGGATGGTTTCGATCCATCGACCTCTGGGTTATGGGCCCAGCACGCTTCCGCTGCGGCCACTCTGCTTCCATTCCACCCCAGATGGGACTTGAACCCACAATCCCGTGGCTAGGAGGCCAGTGCCTTATCCATTAGGCCACGGGGGCACTGTTTACCTTCTGCAAAACAGTACGAACTGATAGAAGCAGTAAAAACTAACTGTGTACTGGATAGCACTGAGAGACGCAAATTCAATTTAGCTTTCTAATTTCTGCTTGTGGTTTCATTTTTTTAAATAATCGGTTAGCAGAGGATGGTTTCGATCCATCGACCTCTGGGTTATGGGCCCAGCACGCTTCCGCTGCGCCACTCTGCTCTCAGCCACTTCAGAAAAGACTAGAACTCACAATCCATGGCTTAGGAGGCCAGTGTCTTAGGCCACTGGGGTACTGTGTAAACAGTATGACCTATACAAACTGTTGGAAGAGGTAAAAACAAATGTATAATGGCAATGAGACATGCCATGAAACGACTAATTTTTTTTTGTTTTTTTTGTTCGCAACTTAAAATCTAAAAAGAAACTGTTTAGCAGAGGATGGTTTCGATCCATCGACCTCTGGGTTATGGGCCCAGCACGCTTCCGCTGCGCCACTCTGCCTCTCAGCCACTTCAGAAAAGATAGAACTCCAATCCATGGCTTAGGAAGGCCAGTGTCTTAGGCCACTGGGGCACTGTTTACCTTCTGCAAACAGTACGAACTGATAGATAGCACGTAAAAATAGTGTACTGGATGCACTGAGAGACGCAAATTCAATTTAGCTTTCTAATTTCTGCTTGCGTTTCATTAAAAAAAAATCTGGTTAGCAGAGGATGGTTTCGATCCATCGACCTCTGGGTTATGGGCCCAGCACACTCCGCTGCGCCACTCTGCTCTCAGCCACTTCAGAAAAGACTAGAACTCACAATCCATGGCTTAGGAGGCCAGTGTCTTAGGCCACTGGGGTACTGTGTAAACAGTATGACCTATACAAACTGTTGGAAGAGGTAAAAACAAATGTATAATGGCAATGAGACATGCCCATGAAACGACAATTTTTTTTGTTTTTTTTGTTCGCACTTAAAATCTAAAAGAAACTGTTTAGCAGAGGATGGTTTCGATCCATCGACCTCTGGTTATGGGCCCAGCACGCTTCCGCTGCGCCACTCTGCTCTCAGCCACTCAGAAAAGACTAGAATCACAATCCATGGCTTAGGAGGCCAGTGTCTTAGGCCACTTGGGGCACTGTTTACCTTCTGCAAACAGTACGAACTGATAGAAGCAGTAAAATAATGTGTACTGGATAGCACTGAGAGACGCAAATTCAATTTAGCTTTCTAATTTCTGCTTGCGTTTCATTAAAAAAAAATCTGGTTAGCAGAGGACGGTTTCGATCCATCGAGCTCTGGTTATGGGCCAGCACGCTTCCGCTGCGCCACTCTGCTCTCAGCCACTTCGAAAAGACTAGAACTCACAATCCATGGCTTAGGAGGCCAGTGTCTTAGGCCACTGGGGTACTGTGTAAAAAGTATGACCTATACAAACTGTTGGAAGAGGTAAAACAAATGAGACATGCCATGAAACGACAATTTTTTTTGTTTTTGTTTGTTCGCACTTAAAATCTAAAAAGAAACGTTTAGGGGCAGAGGAGGGTTTCGATCCATCGACCTCTGGGTTATGGGCCCAGCACGCTTCCGCTGCGCCACTCTGCTCTCACCACTTTAGAAAAGACTAGAACTCACAATCCATGGCTTAGGAGGCCAGTGTCCCTTAGGCCACTGGGGTACTGTGTAAACGTATGACCTATACAAACTGTTGGAAGAGGTAAAAAACAAATGTATAATGGCAATGAGGACATGCCATGAAAACGCCATTTTTTTGTTTTTTTTGTTCGCACTTAAAATCTAAAAAGACTGTTTAGCAGAGGGGATGTTTTCGATCCATCGACCTCTGGGTTATGGGCCCAGCACGCTTCCGCTGCGCCACTCTGCTCTCAGCCACTTCGAGAAAAGACGAGAACTCACAATCCATGGCTTAGGAGGCCAGTGTCTTAGGCCACTGGGGTACTGTGTAAACAGTATGACCTATACAAACTGTTGGAAGAGGTAAAAACAAATGTATAATGGCAATGAGACATGCCATGAAACGATAATTTTTTTTGTTTTTTTTGTTCGCACTTAAAATCTAAAAAGAAACTGTTTAGCAGAGGATGGTTTCGATCCATCGACCTCTGGGTTATGGGCCCAGCACGCTTCCGCTGCGCCACTCTGCTCTCAGCCACTTCAGAAAGACTAGAACTCACAATCCATGGCTTAGGAGGCCAGTGTCTTAGGCCACTGGGGCACTGTTTACCTTCTGCAAACAGTACGAACTGATAGAAGCAGTAAAAATAATGTGTACTGGATAGCACTGAGAGACGCAAATTCAATTTAGCTTTCTAATTTCTGCTTGCGTTTCATTAAAAAAAAATCTGGTTAGCAGAGGATGGTTTCGATCCATCGACCTCTGGGTTATGGGCCCAGCACACTTCCGCTGCGCCACTCTGCTCTCAGCCACTTCAGAAAAGACTAGAACTCACAATCCATGGCTTAGGAGGCCAGTGTCTTAGGCCACTGGGGTACTGTGTAAACAGTATGACCTATACAACTGTTGGAAGAGGTAAAACAAATGTATAATGGCATGAGACATGCCATGAAACGACAATTTTTTTGTTTTTTTTTGTTCGCACTTAAAATCTAAAAAGAAACTGTTTAGCAGAGGATGGTTTCGATCCATCGACCTCTGGGTTATGGCCCAGCACGCTTCCGCTGCGCCACTCTGCTCTCAGCCACTTCAGAAAGACTAGAAATCACAATCCATGGCTTAGGAGGCCAGTGTCTTAGGCCACTGGGGCACTGTTTACCTTCTGCAAACAGTACGAACTGATAGAAGCAGTAAAAATAATGTGTACTGGATAGCACTGAGAGACGCAAATTCAATTAGCTTTCTAATTTCTGCTTGCGTTTCATTAAAAAACAAATCTGGTTAGCAGAGGACGGTTTCGATCCATCGAGCTCTGGGTTATGGGCCAGCACGCTTCCGCTGCGCCACTCTGCTCTCAGCCACTTCAGAAAAGACTAGAACTCACAATCCATGGCTTAGGAGGCCAGTGTCTTAGGCCACTGGGGTACTGTGTAAACAGTATGACCTATACAAACTGTTGGAAGAGGTAAAAACAAATGAGACATGCCATGAAACGACAATTTTTTTTGTTTTTTTTGTTCGCACTTAAAATCTAAAAAGAAACTGTTTAGCAGAGGATGGTTTCGATCCATCGACCTCTGGGTTATGGGCCCAGCACGCTTCCGCTGCGCACTCTGCTCTCAGCCACTTTAGAAAAGACTAGAACTCACAATCCATGGCTTAGGAGGCCAGTGTCTTAGGCCACTGGGGTACTGTGTAAACAGTATGACCTATACAAACTGTTGGAAGAGGTAAAAAACAAATGTATAATGGCAATGAGACATGCCATGAAACGCCATTTTTTTGTTTTTTTTGTTCGCACTTAAAATCTAAAAAGAAACTGTGTAGCAGAGGATGGTTTCAATCCATCGACCTCTGGGTATGGGCCCAGCCACACTTCCGCTGCCCACTCTGCTTCCATCCACCCCAGATGGGACTTGAACCCACAACCCTGGCTTAGGAGGACAGTGCCTTATCCATTAGGCCACTGGGGCACTGTGTTACCTTCTGCAAACGTACGAACTGATAGAAGCAGTAAAAATAATGTGTACTGGATAGCACTGAGAGACGCAAATTCAATTTAGCTTTCTAATTTCTGCTTGCGTTTCATTAAAAAAAAAATCTGGTTAGCAGAGGATGGTTTCGATCCATCGACCTCTGGGTTATGGCCCAGCCACGCTTTCCGCGCGCCACTCTGCTCTCAGCCCACTTCAGAAAGACTAGAACTCACATCCATGGCTTAGGAGGCCAGTGTCTTAGGCCCACTGGGGTACTGTGTAAACAGTATGACCTTACAAACTGTTGGAAGAGGTAAAACAAATGTATAAGGGCAATGTGACATGCCATGAAACGACAATTTTTTGTTTTTTTGTTCGCACTTAAAATCTAAAAAGAAAATGTTCAGCAGAGGATGGTTTCGATCCATCGACCTCTGGGTTATGGGCCCAGCACGCTTCCGCTGCGCCACTCTGCTTCCATCCACCCCAGATGGACTTGAACCCACAATCCCTGGCTTAGGAGGCCAGTGCCTTATCCATTAGGCCACTGGGGCACTGTTTACCTTCTGCAAACAGTACGAACTGAGAGAAGCAGTAAAAATAATGTGTACTGGATAGCACTGAGAGACGCAAATTCAATTTAGCTTTCTAATTTCTGCTTGCGTTTCATTAAAAAAAATCTGGTTAGCAGAGGATGGTTTTCGATCATCGACCTCTGGGTTATGGGCCCAGGCACGCTTCCGCTGCGCCAACTCTGCTCTCAGCCACTTCAGAAAAGACTAGAACTCACAATCCATGGCTTAGGAGGCCAGTGTCTTAGGCCACTGGGTACTGTGTAAACAGTATGACCTATACAAACTGTTGGAAGAGGTAAAAACAAATGTATAATGGCAATGAGAGATGCCATGAAACGCCATTTTTTTTTGTTTTTTTGTTCGCACTTAAAATCTAAAAAGAAACTGTTTAGCAGAGGATAGTTTCGATCCATCGACCTCTGGGTTATGGGCCCAGCACGCTTCCGCTGCGCCACTCTGCTTCCATCCACCCCAGATGGGACTTGGAACCCACAATCCCTGGCTTAGGAGGACAGTGCCTTATCCATTAGGCCACTGGGGCACTGTTTACCTTCTGCAAACAGTACGAACTGATAGAAGCAGTAAAAATAATGTGTACTGGATAGCACTGAGAGACGCAAATTCAATTTAGCTTTCTAATTTCTGCTTGCGTTTCATAAAAAAAAAAATCTGGTTAGCAGAGGATGGTTCGATCCATCGAGCTCTGGGTTATGGGCCCAGCACGCTTCCGCTGCGCCACTCTAGCTGCTCTCCAGCCACTTCAGAAAAGACTAGAACTCACAATCCATGGCTTAGGAGGCCAGTGTCTTAGGCCACTGGGGTACTGTGTAAACAGTATGACCTATACAAACTGTTGGAAGAGGTAAAAACAAAGTATAATGGCAATGAGACATGCCATGAAACGACAATTTTTTTGTTTTTTTTTGTTCGCACTCTTAAACATCTAAAAGAAAGCTTTTAGCAGAGGATGGTTTCGATCCATCGACCTCTGGGTTATGGCCAGCACGCTTCCGCTGCGCCACACTCTGCTTCCATCCACCCAGATGGGACTTGAACCCACAATCCTGGCTTAGGAGGCCAGTGCCTTATCCATTAGGCCACTGGGGCACCTGTTTACCTTCTGCAAACAGTACGAACTGATAGAAGCAGTAAAAATATAATGTGTACTGGATAGCACTGAGAGACGCAAAATTCAATTTAGCTTTCTAATTTCTGCTTGCGTTTCATAAAAAAAAATCTGGTTAGCAGAGGATGGTTTCGATCCATCGACCTCTGGGTTATGGGCCCAGCACGCTTCCGCTGCCGGCCACTCTTGCTTCCATCCACCCAGATGGGACTTGAAACCCACAATCCCTGGCTTAGGAGGCCAGTGCCTTATCCATTAGGCCACTGGGGGGCACTGTTTACCTTCTGCAAACAGTACGAACTGATAGAAGCAGTAAAATAATGTGTACTGGATAGCACTGAGAGACGCAAATTCAATTTAGCTTTCTAATTTCTGCTTGCGTTTCCATTAAAAAAAATCTGGTTAGCAGAGGATGGTTTCGATCCATCGACCTCTGGGTTATGGGCCCAGCACGCTTCCGCTGCGCCACTCTGCTCTCAGGCCACTTCAGAAAAGACTAGAACTCACAATCATGGCTTAGGAGGCCAGTGTATTAGGCCACTGGGGTACTGTGTAAACAGTATGACCTATACAAACTGTTGGAAGAGGTAAAAACAAATGTATAATGCAATGAGACATGCCATGAAACGACAATTTTTTTTGTTTTTTTTGTTCGCACTTAAAATCTAAAAAGAAACTGTTTAGCAGAGGATGGTTTCGATCCATCGACCTCTGGGTTATGGGCCCAGCACGCTTCCCGCTGCGCCACTCTGCTCTCAGCCACTTCAGAAAATGAGACTAGAACCTCAACAATCCATGGCTTAGGAGGCCAGTGTATTAGGCCACTGGGGCACTGTTTACCTTCTGCCAACAGTACGAACTGATAGAAGCAGTAAAAATAATGTGTACTGGATAGCACTGAGAGACGCAAATTCAATTTAGCTTTCTAATTTCTGCTTGCGTTTCATTAAAAAAAAATCTGGTTAGCAGAGGATGGTTTCGATCCATCGACCTCTGGGTTATGGGCCCAGCACGCTTCCGCTGCGCCACTCTGCTTCCATTCACCCCAGATGGGACTTGACCCACAATCCATGGCTTAGGAGGCCAGGGTCTTAGGCCACTGGGGCACTGTTTACCTTCTGCAAACAGTACGAACTGATAGAAGCATAGTAAAATAATGTGTACTGGATAGCACTGAGAGACGCAAATTCAATTTAGCTTTCTAATTTCTGCTTGCGTTTCATTAAAAAAAAATCTGGTTAGGCAGAGGATTGTTTCGATCCATCGACCTCTGGGTTATGGGCCCAGCACGCTTCCGCTGCGCCACTCTGCTCTCAGCCACTTCAGAAAAGACTAGAACTCACAATCCATGGCTTAGGAGGCCAGTGTCTTAGGCCACTGGGGTACTGTGTAAACAGTATGACCTATACAAACTGTTGGAAGAGGTAAAAACAAATGTATAATGGCAATGAGACATGCCATGAAACGACATTTTTTTTTGTTTTTTTGTTCGCACTTAAAATCTAAAAAGAAACTGTTTAGCAGAGGATGGTTTCGATCCATCGACCTCTGGGTTATGGGCCCAGCACGCTTCCGCTGCGCCACTCTGCTCTCAGCCACTTCAGAAAAGACAGAACTCACAATCCATGGCTTAGGAGGCCAGTGTCTTAGGCCACTGGGGCACTGTTTACCTTCTGCAAACAGTACGAACTGATAGAA
Organism: Oncorhynchus kisutch; assembly: GCF_002021735.2. Lineage (NCBI taxonomy): Eukaryota > Metazoa > Chordata > Actinopteri > Salmoniformes > Salmonidae > Oncorhynchus > Oncorhynchus kisutch. Next base: position 113,025 of record NW_022262691.1, on the reverse strand, counting down.
GCAGTAAAAATAATGTGTACTGGATAGCACTGAGAGACGCAAATTCAATTTAGCTTTCTAATTTCTGCTTGCGTTTCATAAAAAAAAAATCTGGTTAGCAGAGGATGGTTTCGATCCATCGACCTCTGGGTTATGGGCCCAGCACGCTTCCGCTGCGCCACTCTGCTTCCATTCACCCCAGATGGGACTTGAACCCACAATCCATGGCTTAGGAGGCCAGTGTCTTAGGCCACTGGGGCACTGTTTACCTTCTGCAAACAGTAGAACTGATAGAAGCAGTAAAAATTATGTGTACTGGATAGCACTGAGAGACGCAAATTCAATTTAGCTTCTAATTTCTGCTTGCGTTTCATTAAAAAAAAATCTGGTTAGCAGAGGATGGTTTCGATCCATCGACCTCTGGGTTATGGGCCCAGCACGCTTCCGCTGCGCCACTCTGCTCTCAGCCACTTCAGAAAAGACTAGAACTCACAATCCATGGCTTAGGAGGCCAGTGTCTTAGGCCACTGGGGTACTGTGTAAACAGTATGACCTATACAAACTGTTGGAAGAGGTAAAAACAAATGTATAATGGCAATGAGACATGCCATGAAACGACAAATTTTTTGTTTTTTTTTGTTCGCACTTAAAATCTAAAAAGAAACTGTTTAGCAGAGGATGGTTTCGATCCATCGACCTCTGGGTTATGGGCCCAGCACGCTTCCGCTGCGCCACTCTGCTCTCAGCCACTTCAGAAAAGACTAGAACTCACAATCCATGGCTTAGGAGGCCAGTGTCTTAGGCCACTGGGGCACTGTTTACCTTCTGCAAACAGTACGAACTGATAGAAGCAGTAAAAATAATGTGTACTGGATAGCACTGAGAGACGCAAATTCAATTTAGCTTTCTAATTTCTGCTTGCGTTTCATTAAAAAAAAATCTGGTTAGCAGAGGATGGTTTCGATCCATCGACCTCTGGGTTATGGGCCCAGCACACTTCCGCTGCGCCACTCTGCTCTCAGCCACTTCAGAAAAGACTAGAACTCACAATCCATGGCTTAGGAGGCCAGTGTCTTAGGCCACTGGGGTACTGTGTAAACAGTATGACCTATACAAACTGTTGGAAGAGGTAAAAACAAATGTATAATGGCAATGAGACATGCCATGAAACGACAATTTTTTTTGTTTTTTTTGTTCGCACTTAAAATCTAAAAAGAAACTGTTTAGCAGAGGATGGTTTCGATCCATCGACCTCTGGGTTATGGGCCCAGCACGCTTCCGCTGCGCCACTCTGCTCTCAGCCACTTCAGAAAAGACTAGAAATCACAATCCATGGCTTAGGAGGCCAGTGTCTTAGGCCACTGGGGCACTGTTTACCTTCTGCAAACAGTACGAACTGATAGAAGCAGTAAAAATAATGTGTACTGGATAGCACTGAGAGACGCAAATTCAATTTAGCTTTCTAATTTCTGCTTGCGTTTCATTAAAAAAAAATCTGGTTAGCAGAGGACGGTTTCGATCCATCGAGCTCTGGGTTATGGGCCCAGCACGCTTCCGCTGCGCCACTCTGCTCTCAGCCACTTCAGAAAAGACTAGAACTCACAATCCATGGCTTAGGAGGCCAGTGTCTTAGGCCACTGGGGTACTGTGTAAACAGTATGACCTATACAAACTGTTGGAAGAGGTAAAAACAAATGAGACATGCCATGAAACGACAATTTTTTTTGTTTTTTTTGTTCGCACTTAAAATCTAAAAAGAAACTGTTTAGCAGAGGATGGTTTCGATCCATCGACCTCTGGGTTATGGGCCCAGCACGCTTCCGCTGCGCCACTCTGCTCTCAGCCACTTTAGAAAAGACTAGAACTCACAATCCATGGCTTAGGAGGCCAGTGTCTTAGGCCACTGGGGTACTGTGTAAACAGTATGACCTATACAAACTGGGGTACTGTGTAAACAGTATGACCTATACAAACTGTTGGAAGAGGTAAAAACAAAAGCAGTAAAATAATGTGTACTGGATAGCACTGAGAGACGCAAATTCAATTTAGCTTTCTAATTTCTGCTTGCGTTTCATTAAAAAAATATCTGGTTAGCAGAGGATGGTTTCGATCCATCGACCTCTGGGTTATGGGCCCAGCACGCTTCCGCTGCGCCACTCTGCTCTCAGCCACTTCAGAAAAGACTAGAACTCACAATCCATGGCTTAGGAGGCCAGTGTCTTAGGCCACTGGGGTACTGTGTAAACAGTATGACCTATACAAACTGTTGGAAGAGGTAAAAACAAATGAGACATGCCATGAAACGACAATTTTTTTTGTTTTTTTTGTTCGCACTTAAAATCTAAAAAGAAACTGTTTAGCAGAGGATGGTTTCGATCCATCGACCTCTGGGTTATGGGCCCAGCACGCTTCCGCTGCGCCACTCTGCTCTCAGCCACTTTAGAAAAGACTAGAACTCACAATCCATGGCTTAGGAGGCCAGTGTCTTAGGCCACTGGGGTACTGTGTAAACAGTATGACCTATACAAACTGGGGTACTGTGTAAACAGTATGACCTATACAAACTGTTGGAAGAGGTAAAAACAAAAGCAGTAAAAATAATGTGTACTGGATAGCACTGAGAGACGCAAATTCAATTTAGCTTTCTAATTTCTGCTTGCGTTTCATTAAAAAAATATCTGGTTAGCAGAGGATGGTTTCGATCCATCGACCTCTGGGTTATGGGCCCAGCACGCTTCCGCTGCGCCACTCTGCTCTCAGCCACTTCAGAAAAGACTAGAACTCACAATCCATGGCTTAGGAGGCCAGTGTCTTAGGCCACTGGGGTACTGTGTAAACAGTATGACCTATACAAACTGTTGGAAGAGGTAAAAACAAATGAGACATGCCATGAAACGACAATTTTTTTTGTTTTTTTTGTTCGCACTTAAAATCTAAAAAGAAACTGTTTAGCAGAGGATGGTTTCGATCCATCGACCTCTGGGTTATGGGCCCAGCACGCTTCCGCTGCGCCACTCTGCTCTCAGCCACTTTAGAAAAGACTAGAACTCACAATCCATGGCTTAGGAGGCCAGTGTCTTAGGCCACTGGGGTACTGTGTAAACAGTATGACCTATACAAACTGGGGTACTGTGTAAACAGTATGACCTATACAAACTGTTGAAGAGGTAAAAACAAAAGCAGTAAAAATAATGTGTACTGGATAGCACTGAGAGACGCAAATTCAATTTAGCTTTCTAATTTCTGCTTGCGTTTCATTAAAAAAATATCTGGTTAGCAGAGGATGGTTTCGATCCATCGACCTCTGGGTTATGGGCCCAGCACGCTTCCGCTGCGCCACTCTGCTCTCAGCCACTTCAGAAAAGACTAGAACTCACAATCCATGGCTTAGGAGGCCAGTGTCTTAGGCCACTGGGGTACTGTGTAAACAGTATGACCTATACAAACTGTTGGAAGAGGTAAAAACAAATGTATAATGGCAATGAGACATGCCATGAAACGACAATTTTTTTTGTTTTTTTTGTTCGCACTTAAAATCTAAAAGAAACTGTTTAGCAGAGGATGGTTTCGATCCATCGACCTCTGGGTTATGGGCCCAGCACGCTTCCGCTGCGCCACTCTGCTTCCATCCACCCCAGATGGGACTTGAACCCACAATCCCTGGCTTAGGAGGCCAGTGCCTTATCCATTAGGCCACTGGGCACTGTTTACCTTCTGCAAACAGTACGAACTGATAGAAGCAGTAAAAATAATGTGTACTGGATAGCACTGAGAGACGCAAATTCAATTTAGCTTTCTAATTTCTGCTTGCGTTTCATTAAAAAAAAATCTGGTTAGCAGAGGATGGTTTCGATCCATCGACCTCTGGGTTATGGGCCCAGCACGCTTCCGCTGCGCCACTCTGCTCTCAGCCACTTCAGAAAAGACTAGAACTCACAATCCATGGCTTAGGAGGCCAGTGTCTTAGGCCACTGGGGTACTGTGTAAACAGTATGACCTATACAAACTGTTGGAAGAGGTAAAAACAAATGAGACATGCCATGAAACGACAATTTTTTTTGTTTTTTTTGTTCGCACTTAAAATCTAAAAAGAAACTGTTTAGCAGAGGATGGTTTCGATCCATCGACCTCTGGGTTATGGGCCCAGCACGCTTCCGCTGCGCCACTCTGCTCTCAGCCACTTTAGAAAAGACTAGAACTCACAATCCATGGCTTAGGAGGCCAGTGTCTTAGGCCACTGGGGTACTGTGTAAACAGTATGACCTATACAAACTGGGGTACTGTGTAAACAGTATGACCTATACAAACTGTTGGAAGAGGTAAAAACAAAAGCAGTAAAAATAATGTGTACTGGATAGCACTGAGAGACGCAAATTCAATTTAGCTTTCTAATTTCTGCTTGCGTTTCATTAAAAAAATATCTGGTTAGCAGAGGATGGTTTCGATCCATCGACCTCTGGGTTATGGGCCCAGCACGCTTCCGCTGCGCCACTCTGCTCTCAGCCACTTCAGAAAAGACTAGAACTCACAATCCATGGCTTAGGAGGCCAGTGTCTTAGGCCACTGGGGTACTGTGTAAACAGTATGACCTATACAAACTGTTGGAAGAGGTAAAAACAAATGAGACATGCCATGAAACGACAATTTTTTTTGTTTTTTTTGTTCGCACTTAAAATCTAAAAAGAAACTGTTTAGCAGAGGATGGTTTCGATCCATCGACCTCTGGGTTATGGGCCCAGCACGCTTCCGCTGCGCCACTCTGCTCTCAGCCACTTTAGAAAAGACTAGAACTCACAATCCATGGCTTAGGAGGCCAGTGTCTTAGGCCACTGGGGTACTGTGTAAACAGTATGACCTATACAAACTGGGGTACTGTGTAAACAGTATGACCTATACAAACTGTTGGAAGAGGTAAAAACAAAAGCAGTAAAAATAATGTGTACTGGATAGCACTGAGAGACGCAAATTCAATTTAGCTTTCTAATTTCTGCTTGCGTTTCATTAAAAAAATATCTGGTTAGCAGAGGATGGTTTCGATCCATCGACCTCTGGGTTATGGGCCCAGCACGCTTCCGCTGCGCCACTCTGCTCTCAGCCACTTCAGAAAAGACTAGAACTCACAATCCATGGCTTAGGAGGCCAGTGTCTTAGGCCACTGGGGTACTGTGTAAACAGTATGACCTATACAAACTGTTGGAAGAGGTAAAAACAAATGAGACATGCCATGAAACGACAATTTTTTTTGTTTTTTTGTTCGCACTTAAAATCTAAAAAGAAACTGTTTAGCAGAGGATGGTTTCGATCCATCGACCTCTGGGTTATGGGCCCAGCACGCTTCCGCTGCGCCACTCTGCTCTCAGCCACTTTAGAAAAGACTAGAACTCACAATCCATGGCTTAGGAGGCCAGTGTCTTAGGCCACTGGGGTACTGTGTAAACAGTATGACCTATACAAACTGGGGTACTGTGTAAACAGTATGACCTATACAAACTGTTGGAAGAGGTAAAAACAAAAGCAGTAAAAATAATGTGTACTGGATAGCACTGAGAGACGCAAATTCAATTTAGCTTTCTAATTTCTGCTTGCGTTTCATTAAAAAAATATCTGGTTAGCAGAGGATGGTTTCGATCCATCGACCTCTGGGTTATGGGCCCAGCACGCTTCCGCTGCGCCACTCTGCTCTCAGCCACTTCAGAAAAGACTAGAACTCACAATCCATGGCTTAGGAGGCCAGTGTCTTAGGCCACTGGGGTACTGTGTAAACAGTATGACCTATACAAACTGTTGGAAGAGGTAAAAACAAATGTATAATGGCAATGAGACATGCCATGAAACGACAATTTTTTTTGTTTTTTTTGTTCGCACTTAAAATCTAAAAAGAAACTGTTTAGCAGAGGATGGTTTCGATCCATCGACCTCTGGGTTATGGGCCCAGCACGCTTCCGCTGCGCCACTCTGCTTCCATCCACCCCAGATGGGACTTGAACCCACAATCCCTGGCTTAGGAGGCCAGTGCCTTATCCATTAGGCCACTGGGGCACTGTTTACCTTCTGCAAACAGTACGAACTGATAGAAGCAGTAAAAATAATGTGTACTGGATAGCACTGAGAGACGCAAATTCAATTTAGCTTTCTAATTTCTGCTTGCGTTTCATTAAAAAAAAATCTGGTTAGCAGAGGATGGTTTCGATCCATCGACCTCTGGGTTATGGGCCCAGCACGCTTCCGCTGCGCCACTCTGCTCTCAGCCACTTCAGAAAAGACTAGAACTCACAATCCATGGCTTAGGAGGCCAGTGTCTTAGGCCACTGGGGTACTGTGTAAACAGTATGACCTATACAAACTGTTGGAAGAGGTAAAAACAAATGTATAATGGCAATGAGACATGCCATGAAACGCCATTTTTTTTTGTTTTTTTTGTTCGCACTTAAAATCTAAAAAGAAACTGTTTAGCAGAGGATAGTTTCGATCCATCGACCTCTGGGTTATGGGCCCAGCACGCTTCCGCTGCGCCACTCTGCTTCCATCCACCCCAGATGGGACTTGAACCCACAATCCCTGGCTTAGGAGGACAGTGCCTTATCCATTAGGCCACTGGGGCACTGTTTACCTTCTGCAAACAGTACGAACTGATAGAAGCAGTAAAAATAATGTGTACTGGATAGCACTGAGAGACGCAAATTCAATTTAGCTTTCTAATTTCTGCTTGCGTTTCATAAAAAAAAAATCTGGTTAGCAGAGGATGGTTTCGATCCATCGAGCTCTGGGTTATGGGCCCAGCACGCTTCCGCTGCGCCACTCTGCTCTCAGCCACTTCAGAAAAGACTAGAACTCACAATCCATGGCTTAGGAGGCCAGTGTCTTAGGCCACTGGGGTACTGTGTAAACAGTATGACCTATACAAACTGTTGGAAGAGGTAAAAACAAATGTATAATGGCAATGAGACATGCCATGAAACGACAATTTTTTTTGTTTTTTTTGTTCGCACTTAAAATCTAAAAAGAAACTGTTTAGCAGAGGATGGTTTCGATCCATCGACCTCTGGGTTATGGGCCCAGCACGCTTCCGCTGCGCCACTCTGCTTCCATCCACCCCAGATGGGACTTGAACCCACAATCCCTGGCTTAGGAGGCCAGTGCCTTATCCATTAGGCCACTGGGGCACTGTTTACCTTCTGCAAACAGTACGAACTGATAGAAGCAGTAAAAATAATGTGTACTGGATAGCACTGAGAGACGCAAATTCAATTTAGCTTTCTAATTTCTGCTTGCGTTTCATTAAAAAAAAATCTGGTTAGCAGAGGATGGTTTCGATCCATCGACCTCTGGGTTATGGGCCCAGCACGCTTCCGCTGCGCCACTCTGCTTCCATCCACCCCAGATGGGACTTGAACCCACAATCCCTGGCTTAGGAGGCCAGTGCCTTATCCATTAGGCCACTGGGGCACTGTTTACCTTCTGCAAACAGTACGAACTGATAGAAGCAGTAAAAATAATGTGTACTGGATAGCACTGAGAGACGCAAATTCAATTTAGCTTTCTAATTTCTGCTTGCGTTTCATTAAAAAAAAATCTGGTTAGCAGAGGATGGTTTCGATCCATCGACCTCTGGGTTATGGGCCCAGCACGCTTCCGCTGCGCCACTCTGCTTCCATTCACCCCAGATGGGACTTGAACCCACAATCCATGGCTTAGGAGGCCAGTGTCTTAGGCCACTGGGGCACTGTTTACCTTCTGTAAACAGTACGAACTGATAGAAGCAGTAAAAATAATGTGTACTGGATAGCACTGAGAGACGCAAATTCAATTTAGCTTTCTAATTTCTGCTTGCGTTTCATTAAAAAAAAATCTGGTTAGCAGAGGATGGTTTCGATCCATCGACCTCTGGGTTATGGGCCCAGCACGCTTCCGCTGCGCCACTCTGCTCTCAGCCACTTCAGAAAAGACTAGAACTCACAATCCATGGCTTAGGAGGCCAGTGTCTTAGGCCACTGGGGTACTGTGTAAACAGTATGACCTATACAAACTGTTGGAAGAGGTAAAAACAAATGTATAATGGCAATGAGACATGCCATGAAACGACAATTTTTTTTGTTTTTTTTGTTCGCACTTAAAATCTAAAAAGAAACTGTTTAGCAGAGGATGGTTTCGATCCATCGACCTCTGGGTTATGGGCCCAGCACGCTTCCGCTGCGCCACTCTGCTCTCAGCCACTTCAGAAAAGACTAGAACTCACAATCCATGGCTTAGGAGGCCAGTGTCTTAGGCCACTGGGGCACTGTTTACCTTCTGCAAACAGTACGAAATGATAGAAGCAGTAAAAATAATGTGTACTGGATAGCACTGAGAGACGCAAATTCAATTTAGCTTTCTAATTTCTGCTTGCGTTTCATTAAAAAAAAATCTGGTTAGCAGAGGATGGTTTCGATCCATCGACCTCTGGGTTATGGGCCCAGCACGCTTCCGCTGCGCCACTCTGCTTCCATTCACCCCAGATGGGACTTGAACCCACAATCCATGGCTTAGGAGGCCAGTGTCTTAGGCCACTGGGGCACTGTTTACCTTCTGCAAACAGTACGAACTGATAGAAGCAGTAAAAATAATGTGTACTGGATAGCACTGAGAGACGCAAATTCAATTTAGCTTTCTAATTTCTGCTTGCGTTTCATTAAAAAAAAATCTGGTTAGCAGAGGATGGTTTCGATCCATCGACCTCTGGGTTATGGGCCCAGCACGCTTCCGCTGCGCCACTCTGCTCTCAGCCACTTCAGAAAAGACTAGAACTCACAATCCATGGCTTAGGAGGCCAGTGTCTTAGGCCACTGGGGTACTGTGTAAACAGTATGACCTATACAAACTGTTGGAAGAGGTAAAAACAAATGTATAATGGCAATGAGACATGCCATGAAACGACAATTTTTTTTGTTTTTTTTGTTCGCACTTAAAATCTAAAAAGAAACTGTTTAGCAGAGGATGGTTTCGATCCATCGACCTCTGGGTTATGGGCCCAGCACGCTTCCGCTGCGCCACTCTGCTCTCAGCCACTTCAGAAAAGACTAGAACTCACAATCCATGGCTTAGGAGGCCAGTGTCTTAGGCCACTGGGGCACTGTTTACCTTCTGCAAACAGTACGAACTGATAGAAGCAGTAAAAATAATGTGTACTGGATAGCACTGAGAGACGCAAATTCAATTTAGCTTTCTAATTTCTGCTTGCGTTTCATTAAAAAAAAATCTGGTTAGCAGAGGATGGTTTCGATCCATCGACCTCTGGGTTATGGGCCCAGCACGCTTCCGCTGCGCCACTCTGCTTCCATTCACCCCAGATGGGACTTGAACCCACAATCCATGGCTTAGGAGGCCAGTGTCTTAGGCCACTGGGGCACTGTTTACCTTCTGCAAACAGTACGAACTGATAGAAGCAGTAAAAATTATGTGTACTGGATAGCACTGAGAGACGCAAATTCAATTTAGCTTTCTAATTTCTGCTTGCGTTTCATTAAAAAAAAATCTGGTTAGCAGAGGATGGTTTCGATCCATCGACCTCTGGGTTATGGGCCCAGCACGCTTCCGCTGCGCCACTCTGCTCTCAGCCACTTCAGAAAAGACTAGAACTCACAATCCATGGCTTAGGAGGCCAGTGTCTTAGGCCACTGGGGTACTGTGTAAACAGTATGACCTATACAAACTGTTGGAAGAGGTAAAAACAAATGTATAATGGCAATGAGACATGCCATGAAACGACAATTTTTTTGTTTTTTTTGTTCGCACTTAAAATCTAAAAGAAACTGTTTAGCAGAGGATGGTTTCGATCCATCGACCTCTGGGTTATGGGCCCAGCACGCTTCCGCTGCGCCACTCTGCTTCCATCCACCCCAGATGGGACTTGAACCCACAATCCCTGGCTTAGGAGGCCAGTGCCTTATCCATTAGGCCACTGGGGCACTGATTACCTTCTGCAAACAGTACGAACTGATAGAAGCAGTAAAAACAATGTGTACTGGATAGCAATGAGAGACGCAAATTAAATTTAGCTTTCTAATTTCTGCTTGTGTTTCATTTTTTAAATAATCTGGTTAGCAGAGGATGGTTTCGATCCATCGACCTCTGGGTTATGGGCCCAGCACGCTTCCGCTGCGCCACTCTGCTCTCAGCCACTTCAGAAAAGACTAGAACTCACAATCCATGGCTTAGGAGGCCAGTGTCTTAGGCCACTGGGGTACTGTGTAAACAGTATGACCTATACAAACTGTTGGAAGAGGTAAAAACAAATGTATAATGGCAATGAGACATGCCATGAAACGACAATTTTTTTTGTTTTTTTTGTTCGCACTTAAAATCTAAAAAGAAACTGTTTAGCAGAGGATGGTTTCGATCCATCGACCTCTGGGTTATGGGCCCAGCACGCTTCCGCTGCGCCACTCTGCTCTCAGCCACTTCAGAAAAGACTAGAACTCACAATCCATGGCTTAGGAGGCCAGTGTCTTAGGCCACTGGGGCACTGTTTACCTTCTGCAAACAGTACGAACTGATAGAAGCAGTAAAAATAATGTGTACTGGATAGCACTGAGAGACGCAAATTCAATTTAGCTTTCTAATTTCTGCTTGCGTTTCATTAAAAAAAAATCTGGTTAGCAGAGGATGGTTTCGATCCATCGACCTCTGGGTTATGGGCCCAGCACACTTCCGCTGCGCCACTCTGCTCTCAGCCACTTCAGAAAAGACTAGAACTCACAATCCATGGCTTAGGAGGCCAGTGTCTTAGGCCACTGGGGTACTGTGTAAACAGTATGACCTATACAAACTGTTGGAAGAGGTAAAAACAAATGTATAATGGCAATGAGACATGCCATGAAACGACAATTTTTTTTGTTTTTTTTGTTCGCACTTAAAATCTAAAAAGAAACTGTTTAGCAGAGGATGGTTTCGATCCATCGACCTCTGGGTTATGGGCCCAGCACGCTTCCGCTGCGCCACTCTGCTCTCAGCCACTTCAGAAAAGACTAGAACTCACAATCCATGGCTTAGGAGGCCAGTGTCTTAGGCCACTGGGGCACTGTTTACCTTCTGCAAACAGTACGAAATGATAGAAGCAGTAAAAATAATGTGTACTGGATAGCACTGAGAGACGCAAATTCAATTTAGCTTTCTAATTTCTGCTTGCGTTTCATTAAAAAAAAATCTGGTTAGCAGAGGATGGTTTCGATCCATCGACCTCTGGGTTATGGGCCCAGCACGCTTCCGCTGCGCCACTCTGCTTCCATTCACCCCAGATGGGACTTGAACCCACAATCCATGGCTTAGGAGGCCAGTGTCTTAGGCCACTGGGGCACTGTTTACCTTCTGCAAACAGTACGAACTGATAGAAGCAGTAAAAATAATGTGTACTGGATAGCACTGAGAGACGCAAATTCAATTTAGCTTTCTAATTTCTGCTTGCGTTTCATTAAAAAAAAATCTGGTTAGCAGAGGATGGTTTCGATCCATCGACCTCTGGGTTATGGGCCCAGCACGCTTCCGCTGCGCCACTCTGCTCTCAGCCACTTCAGAAAAGACTAGAACTCACAATCCATGGCTTAGGAGGCCAGTGTCTTAGGCCACTGGGGTACTGTGTAAACAGTATGACCTATACAAACTGTTGGAAGAGGTAAAAACAAATGTATAATGGCAATGAGACATGCCATGAAACGACAATTTTTTTTGTTTTTTTTGTTCGCACTTAAAATCTAAAAAGAAACTGTTTAGCAGAGGATGGTTTCGATCCATCGACCTCTGGGTTATGGGCCCAGCACGCTTCCGCTGCGCCACTCTGCTCTCAGCCACTTCAGAAAAGACTAGAACTCACAATCCATGGCTTAGGAGGCCAGTGTCTTAGGCCACTGGGGGCACTGTTTACCTTCTGCAAACAGTACGAACTGATAGAAGCAGTAAAAATAATGTGTACTGGATAGCACTGAGAGACGCAAATTCAATTTAGCTTTCTAATTTCTGCTTGCGTTTCATTAAAAAAAAATCTGGTTAGCAGAGGATGGTTTCGATCCATCGACCTCTGGGTTATGGGCCCAGCACGCTTCCGCTGCGCCACTCTGCTTCCATTCACCCCAGATGGGACTTGAACCCACAATCCATGGCTTAGGAGGCCAGTGTCTTAGGCCACTGGGGCACTGTTTACCTTCTGCAAACAGTACGAACTGATAGAAGCAGTAAAAATTATGTGTACTGGATAGCACTGAGAGACGCAAATTCAATTTAGCTTTCTAATTTCTGCTTGCGTTTCATTAAAAAAAAATCTGGTTAGCAGAGGATGGTTTCGATCCATCGACCTCTGGGTTATGGGCCCAGCACGCTTCCGCTGCGCCACTCTGCTCTCAGCCACTTCAGAAAAGACTAGAACTCACAATCCATGGCTTAGGAGGCCAGTGTCTTAGGCCACTGGGGTACTGTGTAAACAGTATGACCTATACAAACTGTTGGAAGAGGTAAAAACAAATGTATAATGGCAATGAGACATGCCATGAAACGACAATTTTTTTGTTTTTTTTGTTCGCACTTAAAATCTAAAAAGAAACTGTTTAGCAGAGGATGGTTTCGATCCATCGACCTCTGGGTTATGGGCCCAGCACGCTTCCGCTGCGCCACTCTGCTTCCATCCACCCCAGATGGGACTTGAACCCACAATCCCTGGCTTAGGAGGCCAGTGCCTTATCCATTAGGCCACTGGGGCACTGATTACCTTCTGCAAACAGTACGAACTGATAGAAGCAGTAAAAACAATGTGTACTGGATAGCAATGAGAGACGCAAATTAAATTTAGCTTTCTAATTTCTGCTTGTGTTTCATTTTTTTAAATAATCTGGTTAGCAGAGGATGGTTTCGATCCATCGACCTCTGGGTTATGGGCCCAGCACGCTTCCGCTGCGCCACTCTGCTCTCAGCCACTTCAGAAAAGACTAGAACTCACAATCCATGGCTTAGGAGGCCAGTGTCTTAGGCACTGGGGTACTGTGTAAACAGTATGACCTATACAAACTGTTGGAAGAGGTAAAAACAAATGTATAATGGCAATGAGACATGCCATGAAACGACAATTTTTTTTGTTTTTTTGTTCGCACTTAAAATCTAAAAAGAAACTGTTTAGCAGAGGATGGTTTCGATCCATCGACCTCTGGTTATGGGCCCAGCACGCTTCCGCTGCGCCACTCTGCTCTCAGCCACTTCAGAAAAGACTAGAACTCACAATCCATGCTTAGGAGGCCAGTGTCTTAGGCCACTGGGGCACTGTTTACCTTCTGCAAACAGTACGAACTGATAGAAGCAGTAAAAAATAATGTGTACTGGATAGCACTGAGAGACGCAAATTCAATTTAGCTTTCTAATTTCTGCTTGCGTTTCATTAAAAAAAAATCTGGTTAGCAGAGGATGGTTTCGATCCATCGACCTCTGGGTTATGGGCCCAGCACACTTCCGCTGCGCCACTCTGCTCTCAGCCACTTCAGAAAAGACTAGAACTCACAATCCATGGCTTAGGAGGCCAGTGTCCTTAGGCCACTGGGGTACTGTGTAAACAGTATGACCTATACAAACTGTTGGAAGAGGTAAAAACAAATGTATAATGGCAATGAGACATGCCATGAAACGACAATTTTTTTTGTTTTTTTTTGTTCGCACTTAAAATCTAAAAGAAACTGTTAGCAGAGGATGGTTTCGATCCATCGACTCTGGGTTATGGGCCCAGCACCGCTCCTCCGCTGCGCCACTCTGCTTCCATCCACCCCGATGGGACTTGAACCCACAATCCCTGGCTTAGGAGGCCAGTGCCTTATCCATTAGGCCACTGGGGCACTGTTTACCTTCTGCAAACAGTACGAACTGATAGAAGCAGTAAAATAATGTTGTACTGGATAGCACTGAGAGACGCAAATTCAATTTAGCTTTCTAATTTCTGCTTGCGTTTCATTAAAAAAAATCTGGTTAGCAGAGGATGGTTTCGATCCATCGACCTCTGTGTTATGGGCCCAGCACGCTTCCGCTGCGCCACTCTGCTTCCATTCACCCCAGATGGGACTTTGAACCCACAATCCATGGCTTAGGAGGCCAGTGTCTTAGGCCACGGGGCACTGTTACCTTCTGCAAACAGTACGAACTGATAGAAGCCAGTAAAATAATGTGTACTGGATAGCACTGAGAGACGCAAATTCAATTTAGCTTTCTAATTCTGCTTGCGTTTCATTAAAAAAAAAAATCTGGTTAGCAGATGGATGGTTTCGATCCATCGACCTCTGGGTTATGGGCCCCAGCACGCTCCGCTGCGCCACTCTGCTCTCAGCCACTTCAGAAAAGACTAGAACTCACAATCCATGGCTTAGGAGGCCAGTGTCCTTAGGCCACTGGGGGTACTGTGTAAACAGTAGTACCTATACAAAACTGTTGGAAGAGGTAAAAACAAATGTATAATGGCAATGAGAACATGCCATGAAAACGACAATTTTTTTTGTTTTTTTTGTTCGCACTTAAAATCTAAAAAGAAACTGTTTAGCAGAGGATGGTTTCGATCCATCGACCTCTGGTTATGGCCCAGCACGCTTCCGCTGCGGCCACTCTGCTCTCAGCCACTTCAGAAGACTAGAACTCACAATCCATGGCTTAGGAAGGCCAGTGTCTTAGGCCACTGGGTACTGTGTAAACAGTATGACCTATACAAACTGTTGGGAAGAGTAAAACAAATGTATAATGGCAATGAGACATGCCATGAAACGACAAATTTTTTTGTTTTTTTTTTGTTCGCACTTAAAATCTAAAAAGAAACTGTTTAGCAGAGGATGGTTTCGATCCATCGACCTCTGGGTTATGGGCCCAGCACGCTTCCGCTGCGCCACTCTGCTTCCATCCACCCCAGATGGGACTTGACCAACAATCCCTGGCTTAGGAGGCCAGTGCCTTATCCATTAGGCCACTGGGGGCACTGCTTTACCTTCTGCAAACAGTACGAACTGATAGAAGCAGTAAAAATAATGTGGACTGGATAGCACTGAGAGACGCAAATTCAATTTAGCTTTCTAATTCTGCTTGCGTTTCATAAAAAAAAAATCTGGTTTAGCAGAGGATGGTTTCGATCCATCGTACCTCTGGGTTATGGGCCCAGCACGCTTCCGCTGCGCCACTCTGCTCTCAGCCACTTCAGAAAAGACTAGAACTCACAATCATGGGCTTAGGAGGCCAGTGTCTTAGGCCACTGGGGTACTGTGTAACAGTATGACCTATACAAACTGTTGGAAGAGGTAAAAACAAATGTATAATGGCAATGAGACATGCCATGAAACGACAATTTTTTTTTGTTTTTTTTGTTCGCACTTAAATATCTAAAAGAAAACTGTTTAGCAGAGGATGGTTCGATCCATCGACCTCTGGGTTATGGGCCCAGCACGCTTCCGCTGCGCCACTCTGCTTCCATCCACCCCAGATGGGACTTGCAAACCACAATCCCTGGCTTAGGAGGCCAGTGCCTTATCCTTAGGCCACTGGGGCACTGTTTACCTCTGCAAACAGTACGAACTGATAGAAGCAGTAAAAATAATGTGTACTGGATAGCACTGAGAGACGCAAATTCAATTTAGCTTTCTAATTTCGCTTGCGTTTCATTAAAAAAAAAATCTGGGTTAGCAGAGGATGGTTTCGATCCATCGACCTCTGGGTTATGGGCCCAGCACACTTCTCCGCTGCGCCACTCTGCTCTCACCACTTCAGAAAAGACTAGAACTCACAATCATGGCTTAGGCAGCCAGTGTCTTAGGCCACTGGGGTACTGTGTAAACAGTATGACTATACAAACTGTTGGAAGAGGTAAAAACAAATGTATAATGGCAATGAGGACATGGCCATGAAACGACAATTTTTTTTTGTTTTTTTGTTCGCACTTAAAATCTAAAAAGAAAACTGTTTAGCAGAGGATGGTTTCGATCCATCGACCTCTGGGTTATGGCCCAGCACCGCTTCCGCTGCGCACTCTGCTCTCAGCCACTTCAGAAAAGACTAGAACTCACAATCCATGGGCTTAGGAGGCCAGTGTCTTAGCACTGGGCACTGTTACCTCTGCAAACAGACGAACTGATAGAAGCAGTAAAAATAATGTGTACCTGGATAGCACTGAGAGACGCAAATTCAATTAGCTTCTATTCTGCTTGCGTTTCATTAAAAAAAATCTGGTTAGCAGAGGATGGTTTCGATCCATCGCACTCTGGGTTATGGGCCCAGCACGCTTCCGCTGCGCCACTCTGCTTCATCCACCCCAGATGGGACTTGAACCCACAATCCTGGCTTAGGAGGCCAGTGACTTATCCATTAGGCCACTGGGGCACTGTTTACCTTCTGCAAACAGTACGAACTGATAGAAGCGTAAAATAATGTGGACTGGATAGCAACTGAGAGACGCAAATTCATTAGCTTTCTAATTTCTGCTTGCGTTTCATTAAAAAAAAATCTGGTTAGCAGAGGATGGTTTCGATCCATCGACCTCTGGGTTATGGGCCCAGCACGCTTCCGCTGCGCCACTCTGCTCTCAGCCACTTCAGAAAAGACTAGAACTCACAATCCATGGCTTAGGAGGCCAGTGTCCTTAGGCCACTGGGTATGTGTAAACAGTATGACCTATACAAACTGTTGGAAGAGGTAAAAACAAATGTATAATGGCAATGAGACATGCCATGAAACGACAATTTTTTTTGTTTTTTTGTTCGCACTTAAATCTAAAAAGAAACTGTTTTAGCAGAGGAGTGGTTTTCGATCCATCGACCTCTGGGTTATGGGCCCAGCACGCTTCCGCTGCGCCACTCTGCTTCCATCCACCCCAGATGGGACTTGAACCCACAATCCCTGGCTTAGGAGGCCAGTGCCTTATCCATTAGGCCACTGGGGCAACGTTTACCTTCTGCAAACAGTAACGAAACTGATAGAAGCAGTAAAAATAATGTGGACTGGATAGCACTGAGAGACGCAAATTCAATTTAGCTTTCTATTTCTGCTTGCGTTTCATAAAAAAAAAATCTGGTTAGCAGAGGATGGTTTCGATCCATCGACCTCTGGGTTATGGGCCCAGCACGCTTCCGCTGCGCCACTCTGCTCTCAGCCACTTCAGAAAAAGACTAGAACTCACAATCCATGGCTTAGGAGGCCAGTTGTCTTAGGCCACTGGGGGGGTACTGTGTAACAGTATGACTATACAAACTGTTGGAAGAGGTAAAAACAAATGTATAATGGCAATGAGACATGCCATGAAACGACAATTTTTTTTGTTTTTTTTGTTCGCACTTAAAATCTAAAAAGAAACTGTTTAGCAGAGGATGGTTTCGATCCATCGACCTCTGGGTTATGGGCCCAGCACGCTTCCGCTGCGCCACTCTGCTCTCAGCCACTTCAGAAAAGACTAGAACTCACAATCCATGGCTTAGGAGGCCAGTGTCTTAGGCCACTGGGGCACTGTTTACCTTCTGCAAACAGTACGAACTGATAGAAGCAGTAAAAATAATGTGTACTGGATAGCACTGAGAGACGCAAATTCAATTTAGCTTTCTAATTTCTGCTTGCGTTTCATTAAAAAAAAATCTGGTTAGCAGAGGATGGTTTCGATCCATCGACCTCTGGGTTATGGGCCCAGCACGCTTCCGCTGCGCCACTCTGCTCTCAGCCACTTCAGAAAAGACTAGAACTCACAATCCATGGCTTAGGAGGCCAGTGTCTTAGGCCACTGGGGTACTGTGTAAACAGTATGACCTATACAAACTGTTGGAAGAGGTAAAAACAAATGTATAATGGCAATGAGACATGCCATGAAACGACAATTTTTTTGTTTTTTTTGTTCGCACTTAAAATCTAAAAAGAAACTGTTTAGCAGAGGATGGTTTCGATCCATCGACCTCTGGGTTATGGGCCCAGCACGCTTCCGCTGCGCCACTCTGCTCTCAGCCACTTCAGAAAAGACTAGAACTCACAATCCATGGCTTAGGAGGCCAGTGTCTTAGGCCACTGGGGCACTGTTTACCTTCTGCAAACAGTACGAACTGATAGAAGCAGTAAAAATAATGTGTACTGGATAGCACTGAGAGACGCAAATTCAATTTAGCTTTCTAATTTCTGCTTGCGTTTCATTAAAAAAAAATCTGGTTAGCAGAGGATGGTTTCGATCCATCGACCTCTGGGTTATGGGCCCAGCACGCTTCCGCTGCGCCACTCTGCTCTCAGCCACTTCAGAAAAGACTAGAACTCACAATCCATGGCTTAGGAGGCCAGTGTCTTAGGCCACTGGGGTACTGTGTAAACAGTATGACCTATACAAACTGTTGGAAGAGGTAAAAACAAATGTATAATGGCAATGAGACATGCCATGAAACGACAATTTTTTTTGTTTTTTTTGTTCGCACTTAAAATCTAAAAAGAAACTGTTTAGCAGAGGATGGTTTCGATCCATCGACCTCTGGGTTATGGGCCCAGCACGCTTCCGCTGCGCCACTCTGCTCCATCCACCCCAGAAAGACTTGAACCACAATCCATGGCTTAGGAGGCCAGTGCCTTATCCATTAGGCCACTGGGGCACTGTTTACCTTCTGCAAACAGTACGAACTGATAGAAGCAGTAAAAATAATGTGTACTGGATAGCACTGAGAGACGCAAATTCAATTTAGCTTTCTAATTTCTGCTTGCGTTTCATTAAAAAAAAATCTGGTTAGCAGAGGATGGTTTCGATCCATCGACCTCTGGGTTATGGGCACAGCACGCTTTCCGCTGCGCCACTCTGCTTCCATCCACCCCAGATGGGACTTGAACCCACAATCCCTGGCTTAGGAGGCCAGTGCCTTATCCATCAGGCCACTGGGGAACTGTTTACCTTCTGCAAACATTACGAACTGATAGAAGCAGTAAAATAATGTGTACTGGATAGCACTGAAGACGCAAATTCAATTTAGCTTTCCAATTTCTGCTTGCGTTTCATTAAAAAAAATCTGGTTAGCAGAGGATGGTTTCGATCATCGACCTCTGGGTTATGGGCCCAGCACGCTTTTCCGCTGCGCCACTCTGCTCTCAGCCACCTTCAGAAAAGACTAGAACTCACAATCCATGGCTTAGGAGCCAGTGTCTTAGGCCACTGGGGTACTGTGTAAACAGTATGACCTATACAAACTGTTGGAAGAGGTAAAAACAAATGTATAATGGCAATGAGACATGCCATGAACGACAATTTTTTTTGTTTTTTTTGTTCGCACTTAAAATCTAAAAAGAAACTGTTTAGCAGAGGATGGTTTCGATCCATCGACCTCTGGGTTATGGGCGCAGCACGCTTCCGCTGCGCCACTCTGCTTCCATCCACCCCAGATGGGACTTGAACCCACAATCCCTGGCTTAGGAGGCCAGTGCCTTATCCATCAGGCCACTGGGGAACTGTTTACCTTCTGCAACATTACGAACTGATAGAAGCATTAAAAATAATGGTGTACTGGATAGCACTGAGAGACGCAAATTCAATTTAGCTTCCATTTTCTGCTTGCGTTTCATTAAAAAAAAAATCTGGTTAGCAGAGGATGGTTTCGATCCCTCGACCTCTGGGTTATGGCCCAGCACGCTTCCTCCGCTGCGCCAACTCTGCTCTCAGCCACTTCAGAAAAGACTAGAACTTCACAATCCATGGCTTAGGAGGCCAGTGTCTTAGGCCACTGGGGTACTGTGTAAACAGTATGACCTATACAAACTGTTGGAAGAGGTAAAACAATGTATAATGGCAATGAGCATGCCATGAAACGACAATTTTTTTGTTTTTTTTTGTTCGCCACTTAAAATCTAAAAAGAAACTGTTTAGCAGAGGATGGTTTCGATCCAGTCGACCTCTGGGTTATGGCCCAGCACGCTTCCGCTGCGCCACTTCTGCTCTCAGCCACTTCAGAAAAGACTAGAAACTCACAATCCATGGGCTTAGGAGGCCAGTGTCTTAGGCCACTGGGGCACTGTTTACCTTCTGCAAACAGTACGAACTGATAGAAGCAGTAAAATATATGTGTATGGATAGCACTGAAGAGACGCCAAATTCAATTTAGCTTTCTAATTTCTGCTTGCGTTTCATTAAAAAAAAATCTGGTTAGCAGAGGATGGTTTCGATCCATCGACCTTGGGTTATGGGCCCAGCACGCTCCGCTGCGCCACTCTGCTCTCAGCCACTTCAGAAAAGACTAGAACTCACAATCCATGGCTTAGGAGGCCAGTGTCTTAGGGCCACTGGGGTACTGTGTAAACAGTATGACCTATACAAACTGTTGGAAGAGGTAAAAACAAATGTATAATGGCAAATGAGACATGCATGAAACGACAAATTTTTTTGTTTTTTTTTGTTCGCACTTAAAATCTAAAAAGAAACTGTTTAGCAGAGGATGTTTTCGATCCATCGACCTCTGGGTTATGGGCCCAGCACGCTTCCGCTGCGCCACTCTGCTTCCATCCACCCCGATGGGACTTGAAACCACAATCCCTGGCTTAGGAGGCCAGTGCCTTTCCATTAGGCCAGTGCCTTATCCATTAGGCCACTGGGGCACTGTTGACCTTCTGCAAACAGTACGAACTGATAGAAGCAGTAAAAATAATGTGTACTGGATAGCACTGAGAGACGCAAATTCAATTTTAGCTTTCTAATTTCTGCTTGCGTTTCATTAAAAAAAATCTGGTTAGCAGAGGATGGTTTCGATCCATCGACCTCTGGGTTATGGGCCCAGCAACGCTTCCGCTGCGCCACTCTGCTCTCAGCCACTTCAGAAAAGACTAGAACTCACAATCCATGGCTTAGGAGGCCAGTGTCTTAGGCCACTGGGGTACTGTGTAAACAGTATGACCTATACAAACTGTTGGAAGAGGTAAAAACAAATGTATAATGGCAATGAGACATGCCATGAAACGACAATTTTTTTTGTTTTTTTTGTTCGCACTTAAAATCTAAAAAGAAACTGTTTAGCAGAGGATGGTTTCGATCCATCGACCTCTGGGTTATGGGCCCAGCACGCTTCCGCTGCGCCACTCTGCTCTCAGCCACTTCAGAAAAGACTAGAACTCACAATCCATGGCTTAGGAGGCCAGTGTCTTAGGCCACTGGGGCACTGTTTACCTTCTGCAAACAGTACGAACTGATAGAAGCAGTAAAAATAATGTGTACTGGATAGCACTGAGAGACGCAAATTCAATTTAGCTTTCTAATTTCTGCTTGCGTTTCATAAAAAAAAATCTGGTTAGCAGAGGATGGTTTCGATCCATCGACCTCTGGGTTATGGGCCCAGCACGCTTCCGCTGCGCCACTCTGCTCTCAGCCACTTCAGAAAAGACTAGAACTCACAATCCATGGCTTAGGAGGCCAGTGTCTTAGGCCACTGGGGTACTGTGTAAACAGTATGACCTATACAAACTGTTGGAAGAGGTAAAAACAAATGTATAATGGCAATGAGACATGCCATGAAACGACAATTTTTTTGTTTTTTTTGTTCGCACTTAAAATCTAAAAGAAACTGTTTAGCAGAGGATGGTTTCGATCCATCGACCTCTGGGTTATGGGCCCAGCACGCTTCCGCTGCGCCACTCTGCTCTCAGCCACTTCAGAAAAGACTAGAACTCACAATCCATGGCTTAGGAGGCCAGTGTCTTAGGCCACTGGGGCACTGTTTACCTTCTGCAAACAGTACGAACTGATAGAAGCAGTAAAAATAATGTGTACTGGATAGCACTGAGAGACGCAAATTCAATTTAGCTTTCTAATTTCTGCTTGCGTTTCATAAAAAAAAATCTGGTTAGCAGAGGATGGTTTCGATCCATCGACCTCTGGGTTATGGGCCCAGCACGCTTCCGCTGCGCCACTCTGCTTCCATCCACCCAGAAAAGACTGAACCCACAATCCCTGGCTTAGGAGGCCAGTGTCATTAGGCTTAGGCCACTGGGGCACTGTTTACCTTCTGCAAACAGTACGAACTGATAGAAGCAGTAAAAATAATGTGTACTGGATAGCACTGAGAGACGCAAATTCAATTTAGCTTTCTAATTTCTGCTTGCGTTTCATTTAAAAAAAATCTGGTTAGCAGAGGATGGTTTCGATCCATCGACCTCTGGGTTATGGGCCCAGCACGCTTCCGCTGCGCCACTCTGCTCTCAGCCCACTTCAGGAAAAGACTAGAACTCACAATCCCATGATAGGAGTGCCAGTGGCTAGGCCACTGGGTAGTGTAACAGTATGACCTATACAAACCTGTTGGAAGAGGGGAAAACAAATGTATAATGGCAATGAGACATGCCATGAAATGACAATTTTTTTTGTTTTTTTTGTTCGCACTTAAAATCTAAAAAGAAACTGTTTTGCAGAGGATGGTTTCGATCCATCGACCTCTGGGTTATGGGCCCAGCACGCTTCCGCTGCGCCACTCTGCTCTCAGCCACTTCAGAAAAGACTAGAACTCACAATCCATGGCTTAGGAGGCCAGTGTCTTAGGCCACTGGGGCACTGTTTACCTTCTGCAAACAGTACGAACTGATAGAAGCAGTAAAAATAATGTGTACTGGATAGCACTGAGAGACGCAAATTCAATTTAGCTTTCTAATTTCTGCTTGCGTTTCATTAAAAAAAAATCTGGTTAGCAGAGGATGGTTTCGATCCATCGACCTCTGGGTTATGGGCCCAGCACGCTTCCGCTGCGCCACTCTGCTCTCAGCCACTTCAGAAAAGACTAGAACTCCACAATCCATGGCTTAGGAGGCCAGTGTCTTAGGCCACTGGGGTACTGTGTAAACAGTATGACCTATACAAACTGTTGAAGAGGTAAAAACAAATGTATAATGGCAATGAGACATGCCATGAAATGACAATTTTTTTGTTTTTTTGTTCGCACTTAAAATCTAAAAAGAAACTGTTAGCAGAGGATGGTTCGATCCATCGACCTCTGGGTTATGGGCCCAGCACGGTTCCGCTGCGCCACTCTGCTCTCAGCCACTTCAGAAAAGACTAGAACTCACAATCCTGGCTTAGGAGGCCAGTGTCTTAGGCCACTGGGGCACTGTTTACCTTCTGCAAACAGTACGAACTGATAGAAGCAGTAAAATAATGTGTACTGGATAGCACTGAGAGACGCAAATTCAATTTAGCTTCTAATTTCTGCTGCGTTTCATTAAAAAAAAATCTGGTTAGCAGAGGATGGTTTCGATCCATCGACCTCTGGGTTATGGGCCCAGCACGCTTCCGCTGCGCCACTCGCTCTCAGCCACTTCAGAAAAGACTAGAACTCACAATCCATGGCTTAGGAGGCCAGTGTCTTAGGCCACTGGGGTACTGTGTAAACAGTATGACCTATACAAACTGTTGGAAGAGGTAAAAACAAATGTATAATGGCAATGAGACATGCCATGAAACGACAATTTTTTTTGTTTTTTTTGTTCGCACTTAAAATCTAAAAAGAAACTGTTTAGCAGAGGATGGTTTCGATCCATCGACCTCTGGGTTATGGGCCAGCACGCTTCCGCTGCGCCACTCTGCTTCCATCCACCCCAGATGGGACTTGAACCCACAATCCCTGGCTTAGGAGGCCAGTGCCTTATCCATTAGGCCACTGGGGCACTGTTTACCTTCTGCAAACAGTACGAACTGATAGAAGCAGTAAAAATAATGTGTACTGGATAGCACTGAGAGACGCAAATTCAATTTAGCTTTCTAATTTCTGCTTGCGTTTCATTAAAAAAAAATCTGGTTAGCAGAGGATGGTTTCGATCCATCGACCTCTGGGTTATGGGCCCAGCACGCTCCGCTGCGCCACTCTGCTCTCAGCCACTTCAGAAAGGACTAGAACTCACAATCCATGGCTTAGGAGGCCAGTGTCTTAGGCCACTGGGGTACTGTGTAACAGTATGACCTATACAAAACTGTTGGAAGAGGTAAAAACAAATGTATAATGGCAATGAGACATGCCATGAAACGACAATTTTTTTGTTTTTTTTTGTTCGCACTTAAAATCTAAAAAGAAACTGTTTAGCAGAGGATGGTTTCGATCCATCGACCTCTGGGTTATGGGCCCAGCACGCTTCCGCTGCGCCACTCTGCTCTCAGCCACTTCAGAAAAGACTAGAACTCACAATCCATGGCTAGGAGGCCAGTGTCTTAGGCCACTGGGGCACTGTTTACCTTCTGCAAACAGTACGAACTTGATAGAAGCAGTAAAAATAATGTGTTACTGGATAGCACTGAGAGACGCAAATTCAATTAGCTTTCTAATTTCTGCTTGCGTTTTCATTTAAAAAAAAATCTGGTTAGCAGAGGATGGTTTTCGATCCATCGACCTCTGGGTTATGGGCCCAGCACGCTTCCGCTGCGCCACTCTGGCTCTCAGCCACTTCAGAAAAGACTAGAACTCACAATCCATGGCTTAGGAGGCCAGGGTCTTAGGCCACTGGGGTACTGTGTAAACAGTATGACCTATACAACTGTTGGAAGAGGTAAAAACAAATGTATAATGGCAATGAGACATGCCATGAAAGACAATTTTTTTTGTTTTTTTTGTTCGCACTTAAAATCTAAAAAGAAACTGTTTAGCAGAGGATGGTTTCGATCCATCGACCTCTGGTTATGGGCCCAGCACGCTTCCGCTGCGCCACTCTGCTCTCAGCCACTTCAGAAAAGACTAGAACTCACAATCCATGGCTTAGGAGGCCAGTGTCTTAGGCCACTTGGGCACTGTTTACCTTCTGCAAACAGTACGAACTGATAGAAGCAGTAAAAATAATGTGTACTGGATAGCACTGAGAGACGCAAATTCAATTTAGCTTTCTAATTTCTGCTTGCGTTTCATTAAAAAAAAATCTGGTTAGGGCAGAGGATGGTTTCGATCCATCGACCTCTGGGTTATGGGCCCCACGCTTCCGCTGCGCCACTCTGCTCTCAGCCACTTCAGAAAGACTAGAACTCACAATCCATGGCTTAGAGGCCAGTGTCTTAGGCCACTGGGGTACTGTGTAAACAGTATGACCTATAGGCAAACTGTTGGAAGAGGTAAAAACAAATGTATAAATGGCATGAGACATGCATGAAATGACAATTTTGTTGTTTTTTTGTTCGCACTTAAATCTAAAAGAACTGTTTAGCAGAGATGGTTTCGATCCATCGACCTCTGGGTTATGGCCCAGTCACAGCGTTCCGCTGCGCCACTCTGCTCTCAGCCACTTCAGAAAAGACTAAACTCACAATCCATGGCTTAGGAGGCCAGTGTCTTAGGCCACTGGGGCCACTGTTTACCTTCTGCAAACAGTACGAACTGATAGAAGCAGTAAAAATAATGTGTACTGGATAGCACTGAGAGACGCAAATTCAATTTAGCTTTCTAATTTCTGCTTGCGTTTCATTAAAAAAAAATCTGGTTAGCAGAGGATGGTTTCGATCCATCGACCTCTGGGTTATGGGCCCAGCACGCTTCCGCTGCGCCACTCTGCTCTCAGCCACTTCAGAAAAGACTAGAACTCACAATCCATGGCTTAGGAGGCCAGTGTCTTAGGCCACTGGGGGTACTGTGTAAAACAGTATGACCTATACAAACTGTTGGAAGAGGTAAAAACAAATGTTAATGGCAATGAGACATGCCATGAAATCGACAATTTTTTTGTTTTTTTGTTCGCACTTAAAAATCTAAAAGGAAACTGTTTAGCAGAGGATGGTTTCGATCCATCGACCTCTGGGTTATGGGCCCAGCACGCTTCCGCTGCGCCACTCTGCTCTCACCACTTCAGAAAAGGACTAGAACTCACAATCCCATGGCTTAGGAGGCCAGTGTCTAGGCCACTGGGGACACTGTTTACCTTCTGCAAACAGTACGAACTGATAGAAGCAGTAAAAATAATGGGTTACTGGATAGCACTGAGAGACGCAAATTCAATTTAGCTTCTAATTTCTGGCTTGCGTTTCATTAAAAAAAAATCTGGTTAGCAGAGGATGGTTTCGATCCATCGACCTCTGGGTTATGGGCCCAGCACCTTCCGCTGCGCCACTCTGCTCTCAGCCACTTCAGAAAAGACTAGAAACTCACAATCCATGGCTTAGGAGGCCAGTGTCTTAGGCCACTGGGGTACTGTGTAAACAGTATGACCTATACAAACTGTTGGAAGAGGTAAAAACAAATGTATAATGGCAATGAGACATGCCATGAAACGACAATTTTTTTTGTTTTTTTTGTTCGCACTTAAAATCTAAAAAGAAAACTGTATTAGCAGAGGATGGTTTCGATCCATCGACCTCTGGGTTATGGGCCCAGCACGCTTCCCGCTGCGCACCACTCTGCTCCTCAGCCATTGCAGAAAACGACTAGAAACTCAACATCCTGGCTTAGGAGGGCCAGTGTCTTAGGCCACTGGGGCACTGTTTACCTTCTGCAAACAGTACGAACTGATAGAAGCAGTAAAAATAATGCTGTATACTGGATAGCACTGAGAGACGCAAATTCAATTAGCTTTTCTAATTTCTGCTTGCGTTTCATTAAAAAAAATCTGGTTAGCAGAGGATGGTTTCGATCCATCGACCTCTGGGTTATGGCCCAGCACGCTTCCGCTGCGCCACTCTGCTCTCAGCCACTTCAGAAAAAGACTAGAACTCACAATCCATGGCTTAGGAGGCAGTGTCTTAGGCCACTGGGGTACTGTGTAACAGTATGACCTATACAAACTGTTGGAAGAGGTAAAAACAAATGTATAATGGCAATGAGACATGCCATGAAACGGACAATTTTTTTGTTTTTTTTGGTTCGCACTTAAATCTAAAAAGAAACTCGTTTAGCAGAGGATGGTTTCGATCCATCGACCTCTGGGTTATGGGCCCAGCACGCTTCCGCTGCGCCACTCTGCTTCCATCCACCCCAGATGGGACTTGAACCCACAATCCCTGGCTTAGGAGGCCAGTGCCTTATCCATTAGGCCACTGGGGCACTGTTTACCTTCTGCAAACAGTACGAACTGATAGAAGCAGTAAAAATAATGTGTACTGGATAGCACTGAGAGACGCAAATTCAATTTAGCTTTCTAATTTCTGCTTGCGTTTCATTAAAAAAAAATCTGGTTAGCAGAGGATGGTTTCGATCCATCGACCTCTGGGTTATGGGCCCAGCACGCTTCCGCTGCGCCACTCTGCTCTCAGCCACTTCAGAAAAGACTAGAACTCACAATCCATGGCTTAGGAGGCCAGTGTCTTAGGCCACTGGGGTACTGTGTAAACAGTATGACCTATACAAACTGTTGGAAGAGGTAAAAACAAATGTATAATGGCAATGAGACATGCCATGAAATGACAATTTTTTTTGTTTTTTTTGTTCCGCACTTAAAAATCTAAAAAGAAACTGTTTAGCAGAGGATGGTTTCGATCCATCGACCTCTGGGTTATGGGCCCAGCACGCTTCCGCTGCGCCACTCTGCTCTCAGCCACTTCAGAAAAGACTAGAACTCACAATCCATGGCTTAGGAGGCCAGTGTCTTAGGCCACTGGGGCACTGTTTACCTTCTGCAAACAAGTACGAACTGATAGAAGCAGTAAAATAATGTGTACTGGATAGCACTGAGAGACGCAAATTCAATTAGCTTCTAATTTCTGCTTGCGTTTCATTAAAAAAAAAATCTGGTTAGCAGAGGATGGTTTCGATCCATCGACCTCTGGGTTATGGGCCAGCACGCTTCCGCTGCGCCACTCTGCTCTCAGCCACTTCAGAAAAGACTAGAACTCACAATCCATGGCTTAGGAGGCCAGTGTCTTAGGCCACTGGGGTACTGTGTAAACAGTATGACCTATACAAACTGTTGGAAGAGGTAAAAACAAATGTATAATGGCAATGAGACATGCCATGAAATGACAATTTTTTTTGTTTTTTTGTTCGCACTTAAATCTAAAAAGAAACTGTTTAGCAGAGGATGGTTTCGATCCATCGACCTCTGGGTTATGGGGCCCAGCACGCTTCCGCTGCGCCACTCTGCTTCCATCCGCAGCCCTCAGAAAGGACTACGAAAGCTCACAATCCCCTGGCTTAGGAGGACAGTGCCTATCCATTAGGCCACTAGGGGCACTGGGTTTACCTTCTGCAAACCAGTACGAACTGATAGAAGCAGTAAAAATAATGTGTACTGGATAGCACTGAGAAGACGAAATGCAATTTAGGCTTTCTAATTTCTGCTTGCGTTTCATTAAAAAAAAAATCTGGTTAGCAGAGGATGGTTCGATCCATCGAGCCTCCTGGGGTTATGGGCCCAGCACGATTCCGCTGGCGCCACTCTGCTCTCGAGCACTTCAGAAAAAGACTTAGAACGGCACCAATCCGTATGGCTTAGGAGGCCAGTGGTCTTAAGGCCACTGGGGTACTGTGAAACAGATATGTACTATACAAACTGTTGGAAGAGGTAAAAAACAAATGTATAATGGCAATGAGACATGCACTGAAATGACAATTTTTTTTGTTTTTTTTTTCGCACTTAAAATCTACAAAAAGAAACTGTTTAGCAGAGGATGGTTTCGATCCATCGACCTCTGGGTTATGGGCCCAGCACGCTTCCGCTGCGCCACTCTGCTCTCAGCCACTTCAGAAAAGACTAGAACTCACAATCCATGGCTTAGGAGGCCAGTGTCTTAGGCCACTGGGGCACTGTTTACCTTCTGCAAACAGTACGAACTGATAGAAGCAGTAAAAATAATGTGTACTGGATAGCACTGAGAGACGCAAATTCAATTTAGCTTTCTAATTTCTGCTTGCGTTTCATTAAAAAAAAATCTGGTTAGCAGAGGATGGTTTCGATCCATCGACCTCTGGGTTATGGGCCCAGCACGCTTCCGCTGCGCCACTCTGCTTCTCAGCCACTTCAGAAAAAGACTAGAACTCACAATCCATGGCTTAGGAGGCCAGTGTCTTAGGCCACTGGGGTACTGTGTAAACAGTATGACCTATACAAACTGTTGGAAGAGGTAAAAAACAAATGTATAATGGCAATGAGACATGCCATGAAACGACAATTTTTTTGTTTTTTTTTGTTCGCACTTAAAAATCTAAAAAGAAACTGTTTAGCAGAGGATGGTTTCGATCCATCGACCTCTGGGTTATGGGCCCAGCACGCTCCGCTGCGCCACTCTGCTCTCAGCACTTCAGAAAAGACCGTAGAACTCACAATCCATGGCTTAGGAGGCCAGTGTCTTAGGCCACTGGCGGCACTGTTTACCTTCTGCAAACAGTACGAAACTTGATAGAAGCAGTAAAAATAATGTGTACTGGATAGCACTGAGAGACGCAAATTCAATTTAGCTTTCTAATTTCTGCTTGCGTTTCATAAAAAAAAATCTGGTTAGCAGAGGATGGTTCGATCCATCGACCTCTGGGTTATGGGCCCAGCACGCTTCCGCTGCGCCACTCTGCTCTCAGCCACTTCAGAAAAGACTAGAACTCACATCCATGGCTTAGGAGGCCAGTGTCTTAGGCCACTGGGTACTGTGTAAACAGTATGACCTATACAAAACTGTTGGAAGAGGTAAAAACAAATGTATAATGGCAATGAGACATGCCATGAAATGACAATTTTTTTTGTTTTTTTTGTTCGCACTTAAAATCTAAAAAGAAAACTGTTTAGCAGAGGATGGTTTCGATCCATCGACCTCTGGGTTATGGGCCCAGCACGCTTCCGCTGCGCCACTCTGCTCTCAGCCACTTCAGAAAAGACTAGAACTCACAATCCATGGCTTAGGAGGCCAGTGTCTTAGGCCACTGGGGCACTGTTTACCTTCTGCAAACAGTACGAACTGATAGAAGCAGTAAAAATAATGTGTACTGGATAGCACTGAGAGACGCAAATTCAATTTAGCTTTCTAATTTCTGCTTGCGTTTCATAAAAAAAAAATCTGGTTAGCAGAGGATGGTTTCGATCCATCGACCTCTGGGTTATGGGCCCAGCACGCTTCCGCTGCGCCACTCTGCTCTCAGCCACTTCAGAAAGGACTAGAACTCACAATCCATGGCTTAGGGAGGCCAGTGTCTTAGGCCACTGGGGTACTGTGTAAACAGTATGACCTATACAAACTGTTGGAAGAGTAAAAACAAATGTATAATGGCAATGAGACATGCCATGAAACGACAATTTTTTTTGTTTTTTTTGTTCGCACTTAAAATCTAAAAAGAAACTGTTTAGCAGAGGATGGTTTCGATCCATCGACCTCTGGGTTATGGGCCCAGCACGCTTCCGCTGCGCCACTCTGCTTCCATCCACCCCAGATGGACTTGAACCACAATCCCTGGCTTAGGAGGCCAGTGCCTTATCCATTAGGCCACTGGGGCACTGTTTACCTTCTGCAAACAGTACGAACTGATAGAAGCAGTAAAATAATGTTGTACTGGATAGCACTGAGAGACGCAAATTCATTTAGCTTTCTAATTTCTGCTTGCGTTCATTAAAAAAAATCTGGTTAGCAGAGGATGGTTTTCGATCCATCGACCTCTGGGTTATGGGCCCAGCACGCTTCCGCGGCGCCACTCTGCTCTCAGCCACTTCAGAAAAGACTAGAACTCACAATCCATGGCTTAGGAGGCCAGTGTCTTAGGCCACTGGGGTACTGTGTAAACAGTATGACCTATACAAACTGTTGGAAGAGGTAAAAACAAATGTATAATGGCAATGAGACATGCCTGAAACGACAATTTTTTTTGTTTTTTTGTTCGCACTTAAAATCTAAAAAGAAACTGTTTTGGCAGAGGATGGTTTCGATCCATCGACCTCTGGGTTAGTGGGCCCAGCCACGCTTCCGCTCGCCACTCTGCTCCAGCCACTCAGAAAAGACTGAACTCACAATCCCATGGCTTAGGAGGCCAGTGTCTTAGGCCACTGGGGGCACTGTTTACCTTCTGCAAACAGTACGAACTATAGAAGCAGTAAAATAATGTGTACTGGATAGCACTGAGAGACGCAAATTTCAATTTAGCTTTCTAATTTCTGCTTGCGTTTCATAAAAAAAAATCTGGTTAGCAGAGGATGGTTTCGATCCATCGACCTCTGGGTTATGGGCCCAGCACGCTTCCGCTGCGCCACTCTGCTCTCAGCCACTTCAGAAAAGACTAGAACTCACAAATCCATGGCTTAGGAGGCCAGTGTCTTAGGCCACTGGGTACTGTGTAAACAGTATGACCTATACAAACTGTTTGGAAGAGGTAAAAACAAATGTATAATGCAATGAGACATGCCATGAAATGACAATTTTTTTTGTTTTTTTTGTTCGCACTTTAAAATCTAAAAAGAAACTGTTTTAGCAGAGGATGGTTTCGAATCCATCGACCTCTGGGTTATGGGCCCAGCAC
Source organism: Oncorhynchus kisutch (assembly GCF_002021735.2). Lineage (NCBI taxonomy): Eukaryota > Metazoa > Chordata > Actinopteri > Salmoniformes > Salmonidae > Oncorhynchus > Oncorhynchus kisutch. The sequence goes on along the minus strand of NW_022262691.1, from coordinate 81,700 downwards.
GGTTCCGCTGCGCCACTCTGCTCTCAGCCACTTCAGAAAAGACTAGAACTCACAATCCATGGCTTAGGAGGCCAGTGTCTTAGGCCACTGGGGCACTGTTTACCTTCTGCAAACAGTACGAACTGATAGAAGCAGTAAAAATAATGTGTACTGGATAGCACTGAGAGACGCAATCAATTTAGCTTTCTAATTTCTGCTTGCGTTTCATAAAAAAAAATCTGGTTAGGCAGAGGATGGTTTCGATCCATCGACCTCTGGGTTATGGGCCCAGCACGCTTCCGCTGCGCCACTCTGCTCTCAGCCACTTCAGAAAAGACTAGAACTCACAATCCATGGCTTAGGAGGCCAGTGTCTTAGGCCACTGGGGTACTGTGTAAACAGTATGACCTATACAAACTGTTGGAAGAGGTAAAAACAAATGTATAATGGCAATGAGACATGCCATGAAACGACAATTTTTTTTGTTTTTTTGTTCGCACTTAAAATCTAAAAAGAAACTGTTTAGCAGAGGATGGTTTCGATCCATCGACCTCTGGGTTATGGGCCCAGCACGGTTCCGCTGCGCCACTCTGCTCTCCATCCACCTTCAGAAAAGGACTTGAACCCACAATCCTGGCTTAGGAGGCCAGTGCCTATCCATTAGGCCACTGGGGGCACTGTTTACCTTCTGCAAACAGTACGAACTGATAGAAGCAGTAAAAATAATGTGTACTGGATAGCACTGAGAGACGCAAATTCAATTTAGCTTTCTAATTTCTGCTTGCGTTTCATTAAAAAAAATCTGGTTAGCAGAGGATGGTTTTCGATCCATCGACCTCTGGTTATGGGCCCAGCACGCTTCCGCTGCGCCACTCTGCTCTCAGCCACTTCAGAAAAGACTAGAACTCACAATCCATGGCTTAGGAGGCCAGTGTCTTAGGCCACTGGGGTACTGTTAACAGTATGACCTATACAAACTGTTGGAAGAGGTAAAAACAAATGTATAATGGCAATGAGACCATGCCATGAAACGACAATTTTTTTTGTTTTTTTTGTTCGCACTTAAAATCTAAAAAGAAACTGTTTAGCAGAGGATGGTTTCGATCCATCGACCTCTGGGTTATGGGCCCAGCACGCTTCCGCTGCGCCACTCTGCTTCCATCCACCCCAGATGGGACTTGAACCCACAATCCCTGGCTTAGGAGGCCAGTGCCTTATCCATTAGGCCACTGGGGCACTGTTTACCTTCTGCAAACAGTACGAACTGATAGAAGCAGTAAAAATAATGTGTACTGGATAGCACTGAGAGACGCAAATTCAATTTAGCTTTCTAATTTCTGCTTGCGTTTCATTAAAAAAAAATCTGGTTAGCAGAGGATGGTTTCGATCCATCGACCTCTGGGTTATGGGCCCAGCACGCTTCCGCTGCGCCACTCTGCTCTCAGCCACTTCAGAAAAGACTAGAACTCACAATCCATGGCTTAGGAGGCCAGTGTCTTAGGCCACTGGGGTACTGTGTAAACAGTATGACCTATACAAACTGTTGGAAGAGGTAAAAACAAATGTATAATGGCAATGAGACATGCCATGAAATGACAATTTTTTTTGTTTTTTTTGTTCGCACTTAAAATCTAAAAAGAAACTGTTTAGCAGAGGATGGTTTCGATCCATCGACCTCTGGGTTATGGGCCCAAGCACGCTTCCGCTGCGCACTCTGCTCTCAGCCACTTCAGAAAGACCTAGAACCACAATCCATGGCTTAGGAGGCCAGTGTCTTAGGCCACTGGGGCACTTGCTTTACCTTCTGCAAACAGTACGAACTGATAGAAGCAGTAAAAATAATGTGTACTGGATAGCACTGAGAGACGCAAATTCAATTTAGCTTTCTAATTCTGCTTGCGTTTCATTAAAAAAAAAATCTGGTTAGAGAGGATTGGTTTCGAGCTCATCGGACCTTCTGGGTTAGGGCCCAGCACGCTTCCGCTGCGCCACTCTGCTCTCAGCCACTTCAGAAAAGACTAGAACTCACAATCCATGGCTTAGAGGCCAGTGTCTTAGGCCACTGGGGCACTGTTTACCTTCTGCAAACAGTACGAACTGATAGAAGCAGTAAAAATAATGTGTACTGGATAGCACTGAGAGACGCAAATTCAATTTAGCTTTCTAATTTCTGCTTGCGTTTCATTAAAAAAAAAAATCTGGTTAGCAGAGGATGGTTTCGATCCATCGACCTCTGGGTTATGGGCCAGCACGCTTCCGCTTGCGCCACTCTGCTCTCAGCCACTTCAGAAAAGACTAGAACTCACAATCCATGGCTTAGGAGGCCAGTGTCTTAGGCCACTGGGTACTGTGTAAACAGTATGACCTATACACAACTGTTGGAAGAGGTAAAAAACAAATGTATAATGGCAATGAGACATGCCATGAAATGACAATTTTTTTGTTTTTTTTTGTTCGCACTTAAAATCTAAAAAGAAACTGTTTGCAGAGGATGGTTTCGATCCACGACCTCTGGGTTATGGGCCCAGCACGCTTCCGCTGCGCCACTCTGCTTCTCAGCCACTTCAGAAAGACTAGAACTCACAATCCATGGCTTAGGAGGCCAGTGTCTTAGGCCACTGGGGCACTGTTTACCTTCTGCAAACAGTACGAACTGATAGAAGCAGTAAAAATAATGTGTACTGGATAGCACTGAGAGACGCAAAATTCAATTTAGCTTTCTAATTTCTGCTTGCGTTTCATAAAAAAAAATCTGGTTAGCAGAGGATGGTTTCGATCCATCGACCTCTGGGTTATGGGCCCAGCACGCTTCCGCTGCGCCACTCTGCTCTCAGCCACTTCAGAAAAGACTAGAACTCACAATCCATGGCCTTAGGAGGCCAGTGTCTTAGGCCACTGGGGTACTGTGTAAACAGTATGACCTATACAAACTGTTGGAAGAGGTAAAAACAAATGTATAATGGCAATGAGACATGCCATGAAATGACAATTTTTTTTGTTTTTTTGTTCGCACTTAAAATCTAAAAAGAAACTGTTTAGCAGAGGATGGTTTCGATCCATCGACCTCTGGGTTATGGGCCCAGCACGCTTCCGCTGCGCCACTCTGCTCCAGCCACCCAGAAAAGACTAGAACTCACAATCCATGGCTTAGGAGGCCAGTGCCTTATCATTAGGCCACTGGGGCACTGTTTACCTTCTGCAAACAGTACGAACTGATAGAAGCAGTAAAAATAATGTGTACTGGATAGCACTGAGAGACGCAAATTCAATTTAGCTTTCTAATTTCTGCTTGCGTTTCATTAAAAAAAATCTGGTTAGCAGAGGATGGTTTCGATCCATCGACCTCTGGGTTATGGGCCCAGCACGCTTCCGCTGCGCCACTCTGCTCTCAGCCACTTCAGAAAAGACTAGAACTCACAATCCATGGCTTAGGAGGCCACGTGTCTTAGGCCACTGGGGCACTGTTTACCTTCTGCAAACAGTACGAACTGATAGAAGCAGTAAAATAATGTGTACTGGATAGCACTGAGAGACGCAAATTCAATTTAGCTTTCTAATTTCTGCTTGCGGTTTCATAAAAAAAATCTGGTTAGCAGAGGATGGTTTCGACTCCATCGACCTCTGGGTTATGGGCCCAGCACGCTTTCCGCTGCGCCACTCTGCTCTCAGCCACTTCAGAAAAGACTAGAACTCACAATCCATGGCTTAGGAGGGCCAGTGTCTTAGGCCACTGGGTACTGTGTAAACACGTATGACCTATCAAACGGTTGGAAGAGGTAAAAACAAATGTATACTGGCAATGAGACATGCCATGAAACGACAATTTTTTTTTGTTTTTTTGTTCGCACTTAAAATCTAAAAGAAAACTGTTTAGCAGAGGATGGTTCGATCCATCGACCTCTGGGTTATGGGCCCAGCACGCTTCCGCTGCGCCACTCTGCTTCCATCCACCCCAGAAAGACTTGAACCCACAATCCATGGCTTAGGAGGCCAGTGCCTTATCCATTAGGCCACTGGGGCACTGTTTACCTTCTGCAAACAGTACGAACTGATAGAAGCAGTAAAAATAATGTGTACTGGATAGCACTGAGAGACGCAAATTCAATTTAGCTTTCTAATTTCTGCTTGCGTTTCATTAAAAAAAATCTGGTTAGCAGAGGATGGTTTCGATCCATCGACCTCTGGGTTATGGGCCCAGCACGCTTCCGCTGCGCCACTCTGCTCTCAGCCACTTCAGAAAAGACTAGAACTCACAATCCATGGCTTAGGAGGCCAGTGTCTTAGGCCACTGGGGTACTGTGTAAACAGTATGACCTATACAAACTGTTGGAAGAGGTAAAAACAAATGTATAATGGCAATGAGACATGCCATGAAACGACAATTTTTTTGTTTTTTTGTTCGCACTTAAAATCTAAAAAGAAACTGTTTAGCAGAGGATGGTTTCGATCCATCGACCTCTGGGTTATGGGCCCAGCACGCTTCCGCTGCGCCACTCTGCTCCAGCCACCCCAGAAAAGACTAGAACCACAATCCATGGCTTAGGAGGCCAGTGCCTTATCCATTAGGCCACTGGGGCACTGTTTACCTTCTGCAAACAGTACGAACTGATAGAAGCAGTAAAAATAATGTGTACTGGATAGCACTGAGAGACGCAAATTCAATTTAGCTTTCTAATTTCTGCTTGCGTTTCATTAAAAAAAAATCTGGTTAGCAGAGGATGGTTTCGATCCATCGACCTCTGGGTTATGGGCCCAGCACGCTTCCGCTGCGCCACTCTGCTCTCAGCCACTTCAGAAAAGACTAGAACTCACAATCCATGGCTTAGGAGGCCAGTGTCTTAGGCCACTGGGGCACTGTTTACCTTCTGCAAACAGTACGAACTGATAGAAGCAGTAAAAATAATGTGTACTGGATAGCACTGAGAGACGCAAATTCAATTTAGCTTTCTAATTTCTGCTTGCGTTTCATAAAAAAAAAATCTGGTTAGCAGAGGATGGTTTCGATCCATCGACCTCTGGGTTATGGGCCCAGCACGCTTCCGCTGCGCCACTCTGCTCTCAGCCACTTCAGAAAAGACTAGAACTCACAATCCATGGCTTAGGAGGCCAGTGTCTTAGGCCACTGGGGTACTGTGTAAACAGTATGACCTATACAAACTGTTGGAAGAGGTAAAAACAAATGTATAATGGCAATGAGACATGCCAATGAAACGACAATTTTTTTTGTTTTTTTTGTTCGCACTTAAAATCTAAAAAGAAACTGTTTAGCAGAGGATGGTTTCGATCCATCGACCTCTGGGTTATGGGCCCAGCACGCTTCCGCTGCGCCACTCTGCTCTCAGCCACTTCAGAAAAGACTAGAACTCACAATCCATGGCTTAGGAGGCCAGTGTCTTAGGCCACTGGGGCACTGTTTACCTTCTGCAAACAGTACGAACTGATAGAAGCAGTAAAAATAATGTGTACTGGATAGCACTGAGAGACGCAAATTCAATTTAGCTTTCTAATTTCTGCTTGCGTTTCAAAAAAAAAATCTGGTTAGCAGAGGATGGTTTCGATCCATCGACCTCTGGGTTATGGGCCCAGCACGCTTCCGCTGCGCCACTCTGCTCTCAGCCACTTCAGAAAAGACTAGAACTCACAATCCATGGCTTAGGAGGCCAGTGTCTTAGGCCACTGGGGTACTGTGTAAACAGTATGACCTATACAAACTGTTGGAAGAGGTAAAAACAAATGTATAATGGCAATGAGACATGCCATGAAACGACAAATTTTTTGTTTTTTTTGTTCGCACTTAAAATCTAAAAAGAAACTGTTAGCAGAGGATGGTTTCGATCCATCGACCTCTGGGTTATGGGCCCAGCACGCTTCCGCTGCGCCACTCTGCTCTCAGCCACTTCAGAAAAGACTAGAACTCACAATCCATGGCTTAGGAGGCCAGTGTCTTAGGCCACTGGGGCACTGTTTACCTTCTGCAAACAGTACGAACTGATAGAAGCAGTAAAAATAATGTGTACTGGATAGCACTGAGAGACGCAAATTCAATTTAGCTTTCTAATTTCTGCTTGCGTTTCATTATTTTAAAAAAATCTGGTTAGCAGAGGATGGTTTCGATCCATCGACCTCTGGGTTATGGGCCCAGCACGCTTCCGCTGCGCCACTCTGCTCTCAGCCACTTCAGAAAAGACTAGAACTCACAATCCATGGCTTAGGAGGCCAGTGTCTTAGGCCACTGGGGCACTGTTTACCTTCTGCAAACAGTACGAACTGATAGAAGCAGTAAAAATAATGTGTACTGGATAGCACTGAGAGACGCAAATTCAATTTAGCTTTCTAATTTCTGCTTGCGTTTCATTAAAAAAAAATCTGGTTAGCAGAGGATGGTTTCGATCCATCGACCTCTGGGTTATGGGCCCAGCACGCTTCCGCTGCGCCACTCTGCTCTCAGCCACTTCAGAAAAGACTAGAACTCACAATCCATGGCTTAGGAGGCCAGTGTCTTAGGCCACTGGGGTACTGTGTAAACAGTATGACCTATACAAACTGTTGGAAGAGGTAAAAACAAATGTATAATGGCAATGAGACATGCCATGAAACGACAATTTTTTTTGTTTTTTTTGTTCGCACTTAAAATCTAAAAAGAAACTGTTTAGCAGAGGATGGTTTCGATCCATCGACCTCTGGGTTATGGGCCCAGCACGCTTCCGCTGCGCCACTCTGCTTCCATCCACCCCAGATGGGACTTGAACCCACAATCCCTGGCTTAGGAGGCCAGTGCCTTATCCATTAGGCCACTGGGGCACTGTTTACCTTCTGCAAACAGTACGAACTGATAGAAGCAGTAAAAATAATGTGTACTGGATAGCACTGAGAGACGCAAATGCAATTAGCTTTCTAATTTCTGCTTGCGTTTCATAAAAAAAAAAATCTGTTAGCAGAGGATGGTTTTCGATCCATCGACCTCTGGGTTATGGGCCCAGCACGCTTCCGCTGCGCCACTCCGTCTCAGCCACTTCAGAAAAGACTAGAACTCACAATCCATTGGCTTAGGAGGGCCAGTGTCTTAGGCCACTGGGGTACTGTGTAAACAGTATGACCTATACAAACTGTTGGAAGAGGTAAAAACAAATGTATAATGGCAATGAGACATGCCATGAAACGACAATTTTTTTGTTTTTTTTGTTCGCACTTAAAATCTAAAAAGAAACTGTTTAGCAGAGGATGGTTTCGATCCATCGACCTCTGGGTTATGGGCCCAGCACGCTTCCGCTGCGCCACTCTGCTCTCAGCCACTTCAGAAAAGACTAGAACTCACAATCCATGGCTTAGGAGGCCAGTGTCTTAGGCCACTGGGGCACTGTTTACCTTCTGCAAACAGTACGAACTGATAGAAGCAGTAAAAATAATGTGTACTGGATAGCACTGAGAGACGCAAATTCAATTTAGCTTTCTAATTTCTGCTTGCGTTTCATTAAAAAAAAATCTGGTTAGCAGAGGATGGTTTCGATCCATCGACCTCTGGGTTATGGGCCCAGCACGCTTCCGCTGCGCCACTCTGCTCTCAGCCACTTCAGAAAAGACTAGAACTCACAATCCATGGCTTAGGAGGCCAGTGTCTTAGGCCACTGGGGTACTGTGTAAACAGTATGACCTATACAAACTGTTGGAAGAGGTAAAAACAAATGTATAATGGCAATGAGACATGCCATGAAACGACAAATTTTTTTGTTTTTTTTGTTCGCACTTAAAATCTAAAAAGAAACTGTTTAGCAGAGGATGGTTTCGATCCATCGACCTCTGGGTTATGGGCCCAGCACGCTTCCGCTGCGCCACTCTGCTTCCAGCCACTTCAGAAAAGACTTGAACTCACAATCCATGGCTTAGGAGGCCAGTGTCTTAGGCCACTGGGGCACTGTTTACCTTCTGCAAACAGTACGAACTGATAGAAGCAGTAAAAATAATGTGTACTGGATAGCACTGAGAGACGCAAATTCAATTTAGCTTTCTAATTTCTGCTTGCGTTTCATTAAAAAAAAATCTGGTTAGCAGAGGATGGTTTCGATCCATCGACCTCTGGGTTATGGGCCCAGCACGCTTCCGCTGCGCCACTCTGCTCTCAGCCACTTCAGAAAAGACTAGAACTCACAATCCATGGCTTAGGAGGCCAGTGTCTTAGGCCACTGGGGTACTGTGTAAACAGTATGACCTATACAAACTGTTGGAAGAGGTAAAAACAAATGTATAATGGCAATGAGACATGCCATGAAACGACAATTTTTTTTGTTTTTTTTGTTCGCACTTAAAATCTAAAAAAACTGTTTAGCAGAGGATGGTTTCGATCCATCGACCTCTGGGTTATGGGCCCAGCACGCTTCCGCTGCGCCACTCTGCTCCAGCCACCCCAGAAAGACTTGAACCCACAATCCCTGGCTTAGGAGGCCAGTGCCTTATCTTAGGCCACTGGGGCACTGTTTACCTTCTGCAAACAGTACGAACTGATAGAAGCAGTAAAAATAATGTGTACTGGATAGCACTGAGAGACGCAAATTCAATTTAGCTTTCTAATTTCTGCTTGCGTTTCATTAAAAAAAAATCTGGTTAGCAGAGGATGGTTTCGATCCATCGACCTCTGGGTTATGGGCCCAGCACGCTTCCGCTGCGCCACTCTGCTCTCAGCCACTTCAGAAAAGACTAGAACTCACAATCCATGGCTTAGGAGGCCAGTGTCTTAGGCCACTGGGGTACTGTGTAAACAGTATGACCTATACAAACTGTTGGAAGAGGTAAAAACAAATGTATAATGGCAATGAGACATGCCATGAAACGACATTTTTTTTGTTTTTTTGTTCGCACTTAAAATCTAAAAAGAAACTGTTTAGCAGAGGATGGTTTCGATCCATCGACCTCTGGGTTATGGGCCCAGCACGCTTCCGCTGCGCCACTCTGCTCTCAGCCACTTCAGAAAAGACTAGAACTCACAATCCATGGCTTAGGAGGCCAGTGTCTTAGGCCACTGGGGCACTGTTTACCTTCTGCAAACAGTACGAACTGATAGAAGCAGTAAAAATAATGTGTACTGGATAGCACTGAGAGACGCAAATTCAATTTAGCTTTCTAATTTCTGCTTGCGTTTCATTAAAAAAAAATCTGGTTAGCAGAGGATGGTTTCGATCCATCGACCTCTGGGTTATGGGCCCAGCACGCTTCCGCTGCGCCACTCTGCTCTCAGCCACTTCAGAAAAGACTAGAACTCACAATCCATGGCTTAGGAGGCCAGTGTCTTAGGCCACTGGGGTACTGTGTAAACAGTATGACCTATACAAACTGTTGGAAGAGGTAAAAACAAATGTATAATGGCAATGAGACATGCCATGAAATTCAATTTAGCTTTTTTTTTTTTGTTCGCGTTTCATAAAAAAAAAAACTGTTTAGCAGAGGATGGTTTCGATCCATCGACCTCTGGGTTATGGGCCCAGCACGCTTCCGCTGCGCCACTCTGCTCTCAGCCACTTCAGAAAAGACTAGAACTCACAATCCATGGCTTAGGAGGCCAGTGTCTTAGGCCACTGGGGCACTGTTTACCTTCTGCAAACAGTACGAACTGATAGAAGCAGTAAAAATAATGTGTACTGGATAGCACTGAGAGACGCAAATTCAATTTAGCTTTCTAATTTCTGCTTGCGTTTCATTAAAAAAAAATCTGGTTAGCAGAGGATGGTTTCGATCCATCGACCTCTGGGTTATGGGCCCAGCACGCTTCCGCTGCGCCACTCTGCTCTCAGCCACTTCAGAAAAGACTAGAACTCACAATCCATGGCTTAGGAGGCCAGTGTCTTAGGCCACTGGGGTACTGTGTAAACAGTATGACCTATACAAACTGTTGGAAGAGGTAAAAACAAATGTATAATGGCAATGAGACATGCCATGAAACGACAATTTTTTTGTTTTTTTTGTTCGCACTTAAAATCTAAAAAGAAACTGTTTAGCAGAGGATGGTTTCGATCCATCGACCTCTGGGTTATGGGCCCAGCACGCTTCCGCTGCGCCACTCTGCTCTCAGCCACTTCAGAAAAGACTAGAACTCACAATCCATGGCTTAGGAGGCCAGTGTCTTAGGCCACTGGGGCACTGTTTACCTTCTGCAAACAGTACGAACTGATAGAAGCAGTAAAAATAATGTGTACTGGATAGCACTGAGAGACGCAAATTCAATTTAGCTTTCTAATTTCTGCTTGCGTTTCATTAAAAAAAAAATCTGGTTAGCAGAGGATGGTTTCGATCCATCGACCTCTGGGTTATGGGCCCAGCACGCTTCCGCTGCGCCACTCTGCTCTCAGCCACTTCAGAAAAGACTAGAACTCACAATCCATGGCTTAGGAGGCCAGTGTCTTAGGCCACTGGGGTACTGTGTAAACAGTATGACCTATACAAACTGTTGGAAGAGGTAAAAACAAATGTATAATGGCAATGAGACATGCCATGAAACGACAATTTTTTTGTTTTTTTTGTTCGCACTTAAAATCTAAAAAGAAACTGTTTAGCAGAGGATGGTTTCGATCCATCGACCTCTGGGTTATGGGCCCAGCACGCTTCCGCTGCGCCACTCTGCTTCCATCCACCCCAGATGGGACTTGAACCCACAATCCATGGCTTAGGAGGCCAGTGCCTTATCCATTAGGCCACTGGGGCACTGTTTACCTTCTGCAAACAGTACGAACTGATAGAAGCAGTAAAAATAATGTGTACTGGATAGCACTGAGAGACGCAAATTCAATTTAGCTTTCTAATTTCTGCTTGCGTTTCATTAAAAAAAAATCTGGTTAGCAGAGGATGGTTTCGATCCATCGACCTCTGGGTTATGGGCCCAGCACGCTTCCGCTGCGCCACTCTGCTCTCAGCCACTTCAGAAAAGACTAGAACTCACAATCCATGGCTTAGGAGGCCAGTGTCTTAGGCCACTGGGGTACTGTGTAAACAGTATGACCTATACAAACTGTTGGAAGAGGTAAAAACAAATGTATAATGGCAATGAGACATGCCATGAAACGACAATTTTTTTTGTTTTTTTTGTTCGCACTTAAAATCTAAAAAGAAACTGTTTAGCAGAGGATGGTTTCGATCCATCGACCTCTGGGTTATGGGCCCAGCACGCTTCCGCTGCGCCACTCTGCTCTCAGCCACTTCAGAAAAGACTAGAACTCACAATCCATGGCTTAGGAGGCCAGTGTCTTAGGCCACTGGGGTACTGTGTAAACAGTATGACCTATACAAACTGTTGGAAGAGGTAAAAACAAATGTATAATGGCAATGAGACATGCCATGAAACGACATTTTTTTTTGTTTTTTTGTTCGCACTTAAAATCTAAAAAGAAACTGTTTAGCAGAGGATGGTTTCGATCCATCGACCTCTGGGTTATGGGCCCAGCACGCTTCCGCTGCGCCACTCTGCTTCCCACTTCAGAAAAGACTAGAACCACAATCAATGGCTTAGGAGGCCAGTGCCTTATCCATTAGGCCACTGGGGCACTGTTTACCTTCTGCAAACAGTACGAACTGATAGAAGCAGTAAAAATAATGTGTACTGGATAGCACTGAGAGACGCAAATTCAATTTAGCTTTCTAATTTCTGCTTGCGTTTCATTAAAAAAAAATCTGGTTAGCAGAGGATGGTTTCGATCCATCGACCTCTGGGTTATGGGCCCAGCACGCTTCCGCTGCGCCACTCTGCTCTCAGCCACTTCAGAAAAGACTAGAACTCACAATCCATGGCTTAGGAGGCCAGTGTCTTAGGCCACTGGGGCACTGTTTACCTTCTGCAACAGTACGAACTGATAGAAGCAGTAAAAATAATGTGTACTGGATAGCACTGAGAGACGCAAATTCAATTTAGCATTTCTAATTTCTGCTTGCGTTTCAATAAAAAAAACAAATCTGGTTAGCAGAGGATGGTTTCGATCCATCGACCTCTGGGTTATGGGCCCAGCACGCTTCCGCTGCGCCACTCCTGCGTTCCATCCACCCCAATGGGACTTGAACCCACATCCCTGGTTAGGAGGCCAGTGCCTTATCCATTAGGCCACTGGGGCACTGTTTACCTTCTGCAAACAGTACGAACTGATAGAAGCAGTAAAAATAATGTGTACTGGATAGCACTGAGAGACGCAAATTCAATTTAGCTTTCTAATTTCTGCTTGCGTTTCATTAAAAAAAAATCTGGTTAGCAGAGGATGGTTTCGATCCATCGACCTCTGGGTTATGGGCCCAGCACGCTTCCGCTGCGCCACTCTGCTCTCAGCCACTTCAGAAAAGACTAGAACTCACAATCCATGGCTTAGGAGGCCAGTGTCTTAGGCCACTGGGGTACTGTGTAAACAGTATGACCTATACAAACTGTTGGAAGAGGTAAAAACAAATGTATAATGGCAATGAGACATGCCATGAAACGACAATTTTTTTTGTTTTTTTTGTTCGCACTTAAAATCTAAAAAGAAACTGTTTAGCAGAGGATGGTTTCGATCCATCGACCTCTGGGTTATGGGCCCAGCACGCTTCCGCTGCGCCACTCTGCTCTCAGCCACTTCAGAAAAGACTAGAACTCACAATCCATGGCTTAGGAGGCCAGTGTCTTAGGCCACTGGGGCACTGTTTACCTTCTGCAAACAGTACGAACTGATAGAAGCAGTAAAAATAATGTGTACTGGATAGCACTGAGAGACGCAAATTCAATTTAGCTTTCTAATTTCTGCTTGCGTTTCATAAAAAAAAAATCTGGTTAGCAGAGGATGGTTTCGATCCATCGACCTCTGGGTTATGGGCCCAGCACGCTTCCGCTGCGCCACTCTGCTCTCAGCCACTTCAGAAAAGACTAGAACTCACAATCCATGGCTTAGGAGGCCAGTGTCTTAGGCCACTGGGGTACTGTGTAAACAGTATGACCTATACAAACTGTTGGAAGAGGTAAAAACAAATGTATAATGGCAATGAGACATGCCATGAAACGACAATTTTTTTTGTTTTTTTTGTTCGCACTTAAAATCTAAAAAGAAACTGTTTAGCAGAGGATGGTTTCGATCCATCGACCTCTGGGTTATGGGCCCAGCACGCTTCCGCTGCGCCACTCTGCTCTCAGCCACTTCAGAAAAGACTAGAACTCACAATCCATGGCTTAGGAGGCCAGTGTCTTAGGCCACTGGGGCACTGTTTACCTTCTGCAAACAGTACGAACTGATAGAAGCAGTAAAAATAATGTGTACTGGATAGCACTGAGAGACGCAAATTCAATTTAGCTTTCTAATTTCTGCTTGCGTTTCATAAAAAAAAATCTGGTTAGCAGAGGATGGTTTCGATCCATCGACCTCTGGGTTATGGGCCCAGCACGCTTCCGCTGCGCCACTCTGCTCTCAGCCACTTCAGAAAAGACTAGAACTCACAATCCATGGCTTAGGAGGCCAGTGTCTTAGGCCACTGGGGTACTGTGTAAACAGTATGACCTATACAAACTGTTGGAAGAGGTAAAAACAAATGTATAATGGCAATGAGACATGCCATGTGAAACGACAATTTTTTGTTTTTTTTGTTCGCACTTAAAATCTAAAAGAACTGTTTAGCAGAGGATGGTTTCGATCCATCGACCTCTGGGTTATGGGCCAGCACACGCTTCGCGCTGCGCCACTCTGCTTCCATCCACCCCAGATGGGACTTGAACCCACAATCCCTGGCTTAGGAGGCCAGTGCCTTATCCCTTAGGCCACTGGGGCACTGTTTAACCTTCTGCAAAACAGTACGACACTGATCAGAAAGGCAGTAAAATAAATGTTTACTGGATAGCACTGAGAGACGCAAATTCAATTTAGCTTTCTAATTTCTGCTTGCGTTCATTAAAAAAAAATCTGGTTAGCAGAGGATGGTTTCGATCCATCGACCCTCTGGGTTATGGGCCCAGCACGCTTCCTCGCTGCGCCACTCTGCGCTCATCAGCCACTTCAGAAAAGACTAGAACCTCACAATCCATGGCTTAGGAGGCCAGTGTCTAGGCCACTGGGGTCTGTGTAAACAGTATGACCATACAAACTGTTGGAAGAGGTAAAAACAAATGTATAATGGCAATGAGACATGCCATGAAACGACAATTTTTTTTGTTTTTTTTGTTCGCACTTAAAATCTAAAAGAAACTGTTTAGCAGAGATGGTTTCGATCCATCGACCTCTGGGTTATGGGCCCAGCACACGCTTCCGCTGCGCCACTCTGCTTCCATCCACCCAGATGGGACTTGAACCCACAATCCCGGGCTTAGGAGGCCAGTGCCTTAGGCCACTGGGGTAGCTGTGTAAACAGTATGACCTATACAAACTGTTGGAAGAGGTAAAAACAAATGTATAATGGCAATGAGACATGCCATGAAACGACATTTTTTTTTGTTTTTTTGTTCGCAACTTAAATCTAAAAAGAAACTGTTTAGCAGAGGATGGTTTCGATCCATCGACCTCTGGGTTATGGGCCCAGCACGCTTCCGCTGCGCCACTCTGCTTCCATCCACCCCAGATGGGACTTGAACCCACAATCCCTGGCTTAGGAGGCCAGTGCCATTATCCATTAGGCCACTGGGGCACTGTTTACCTTCTGCAAACAGTACGAACTGATAGAAGCAGTAAAAATAATGTGTACTGGATAGCACTGAGAGACGCAAATTCAATTTAGCTTTCTAATTTCTGCTTGCGTTTCATTAAAAAAAAAATCTGGTTAGCAGAGGATGGTTTCGATCCATCGACCTCTGGTTATGGGCCCAGCACGCTTCCGCTGCGCCACTCTGCTCTCAGCCACTTCAGAAAAGACTAGAACTCACAATCCATGGCTTAGGAGGCCAGTGTCTTAGGCCACTGGGGCACTGTTTACCTTCTGCAAACAGTACGAACTGATAGAAGCAGTAAAAATAATGTGTACTGGATAGCACTGAGAGACGCAAATTCAATTTAGCTTTCTAATTTCTGCTTGCGTTTCATAAAAAAAAAATCTGGTTAGCAGAGGATGGTTTCGATCCATCGACCTCTGGGTTATGGGCCAGCACGCTTCCGCTGCGCCACTCTGCTTCCATCCACCCCAGATGGGACTTGAACCCAGCAATCCCTGGCTTAGGAGGCCCAGTGCCTTATCCATTAGGCACATGGGGCACTGTTTACCTTCTGCAAACAGTACGAACTGATAGAAGCAGTAAAAATAATGTGTACTGGATAGCACTGAGAGACTCAAATTCAATTTAGCTTTCTAATTTCTGCTTGCGTTTCATTAAAAAAAAAATCTGGTTAGGCAGAGGATGGTTTCGATCCATCGACCTCTGGGTTATGGGCCCAGCACGCTTCCGCTGCGCCACTCTGGCTCTCAGCCACTTCAGAAAAGACTAGAACTCACAATCCATGGCTTAGGAGGCCAGTGTCTTAGGCCACTGGGGTACTGTGTAAACAGTATGACCTATACAACTGTTGGAAGAGGTAAAAACAAATGTATAATGGCAATGAGACATGCCATGAAACGACAATTTTTTTGTTTTTTTTGTTCGCAGCTTAAAATCTAAAAAGAAACTGTTTAGCAGAGGATGGTTTCGATCCATCGACCTCTGGGTTATGGGCCCAGCACGCTTCCGCTGCGCCACTCTGCTCTCAGCCACTTCAGAAAAGACTAGAACTCACAATCCATGGCTTAGGAGGCCAGTGTCTTAGGCCACTGGGGCACTGTTTACCTTCTGCAAACAGTACGAACTGATAGAAGCAGTAAAAATAATGTGTACTGGATAGCACTGAGAGACGCAAATTCAATTTAGCTTTCTAATTTCTGCTTGCGTTTCATAAAAAAAAAATCTGGTTAGCAGAGGATGGTTTCGATCCATCGACCTCTGGGTTATGGGCCCAGCACGCTTTCCGCTGCGCCACTCTGCTCTCAGCCACTTCAGAAAAGACTAGAACTCACAATCCATGGCTTAGGAGGCCAGTGTCTTAGGCCACTGGGTACTGTGTAAACAGTATGACCTATACAAACTGTTGGAAGAGGTAAAAACAAATGTATAATGGCAATGAGACATGCCATGAAACGACAATTTTTTTTGTTTTTTTTGTTCGCACTTAAAATCTAAAAAGAAACTGTTTAGCAGAGGATGGTTTCGATCCATCGACCTCTGGGTTATGGCCCAGCACGCTTCCGCTGCGCCACTCTGCTTCCATCCACCCCAGATGGGACTTGAACCCCAATCCATGGCTTAGAGGCCAGTGCCTTATCCATTAGGCCACTGGGGCACTGTTTACCTTCTGCAAACAGTACGAACTGATAGAAGCAGTAAAAATAATGTGTACTGGATAGCACTGAGAGACGCAAATTCAATTTAGCTTTCTAATTTCTGCTTGCGTTTCATTAAAAAAAAAATTGGTTAGCAGAGGATGGTTTCGATCCATCGACCTCTGGGTTATGGGCCCAGCACGCTTCCGCTGCGCCACTCTTGCTCTCAGCCACTTCAGAAAAGACTAGAACTCACAATCCATGGCTTAGGAGGCCAGTGTCTTAGGCACTGGGGTACTGTGTAAACAGTATGACCTATACAAACTGTTGGAGAGGTAAAACAAATGTATAATGCAATGAGACATGCCATGAAACGACAATTTTTTTGTTTTTTTTGTTCGCCACTTAAAATCTAAAAAGAAACTGTTAGCAGAGGATGGTTTCGATCCATCGACCTCTGGGTTATGGGCCCAGCACGCTTCCGCTGCGCCCACTCTGCTTCCATCCACCCCAGATGGGACTTGAACCCACAATCCCTGCTTAGGAGGCCAGTGCCTTATCCATTAGGCCACTGGGGCACTGTTACCTTCTGCAAACAGTACGAACTGATAGAAGCAGTAAAAATAATGTGTACTGGATAGCACTGAGAGACGCAAATTCAATTTAGCTTTCTAATTTCTGCTTGCGTTTCATTAAAAAAAAATTGGTTAGCAGAGGATGGTTTCGATCCATCGACCTCTGGGTTATGGGCCCAGCACGCTTCCGCCTGCGGCCACTCTGCTCTCAGCCACTTCAGAAAAGACTAGAACTCACACTCCATGGCTTAGGAGGCCAGTGTCTTAGGCCACTGGGGTACTGTGTAAACAGTATGACCTATACAAACTGTTGGAAGGGTAAAAACAAATGTATAATGGCAATGAGACATGCCATGAAACGACATTTTTTTTTGTTTTTTTTGTTCGCACTTAAAATCTAAAAGAAACTGTTTAGGCAGAGGATGGTTTCGATCCATCGACCTCTGGGTTATGGGCCCAGCACGCTTCCGCTGCGCCACTCTGCTTCCATCCACCCCAGATGGGACTTGAACCCACAATCCCTGGCTTAGGAGGCCAGTGCCTTATCCATTAGGCCCACTGGGGCACTGGTTTACCTTCTGCAAACAGTACGAACTGATAGAAGCAGTAAAAATAATGTGTACTGGATAGCACTGAGAGACGCAAATTCATTTAGCTTTCTAAATTTCTGCTTGCGTTTCATTAAAAAAAATCTGGTTAGCAGAGATGGTTTCGATCCATCGACCTCTGGGTTATGGGCCCAGCACGCTTCCGCTGCGCCCTCTCTGCTCTCAGGCCACTTCAGAAAAGACTAGAACTCACAATCCATGGCTTAGGAGGCCAGTGTCTTAGGCCACTGGGGCACTGTTTACCTCTGCAAACAGTACGAACTGATAGAAGCAGTAAAAATAATGTGTACTGGATAGCACTGAGAGACGCAAATTCAATTTAGCTTTCTAATTTTCTGCTTGCGTTTCATAAAAAAAAAAATCTGGTTAGCAGAGGATGGTTTCGATCCATCGACCTCTGGGTTATGGGCCCAGCACGCTTCGCTGCGGCACTCTGCTTCCATCCACCCAGATGGGACTTGAACCACAATCCCTGGCTTAGGAGGCCAGTGGCCTTATCCATTAGGCCACTGGGGCACTGTTTACCTTCTGCAACAGTACGAACTGATAGAAGCAGTAAAAATAATGTGTACTGGATAGCACTGAGAGACGCAAATTCAATTTAGCTTTCTAATTCTGCTTGCGTTTCATTAAAAAAAAATCTGGTTAGCAGAGGATGGTTTCGATCCATCGACCTCTGGGTTATGGGCCCAGCACGCTTCCGCTGCGCCACTCTGCTCTCAGCCATTTCAGAAAAGACTAGAACCTCACAATCCATGGCTTAGGAGGCCAGTGTCTTAGGCCACTGGGGTACTGTGTAAACAGTATGACCTATACAAACTGTTGGAAGAGGTAAAAACAAATGTATAATGGCAATGAGACATGCCATGAAACGACAATTTTTTTTGTTTTTTTTGTTCGCACTTAAAATCTAAAAAGAAACTGTTTAGGCAGAGGATGGTTTCGATCCATCGACCTCTGGGTTATGGGCCCAGCAGCGCTTCCGCTGCGCCACTCTGCTCTCAGCCACTTCAGAAAAGACTAGAACTTCACAATCCATGGCTTAGGAGGCCAGTGGTCTTAGGCCACTGGGGCACTGTTTACCTTCTGCAAACAGTACGAACTGATAGAAGCAGTAAAAATAATGTGTACTGGATAGCACTGAGAGACGCAAATTCAATTTAGCTTTCTAAGTTCTGCTTGCGTTTCATAAAAAAAATCTGGTTAGCAGAGGATGGTTTCGATCCATCGACCTCTGGTTATGGGCCCAGCACGCTTCCGCTGCGCCACTCCTGCTCTCAGCCACTTCAGAAAAGACTAGAACTCACAATCCCTGGCTTAGGAGGCCCAGTGTCTTAGGCCACTGGGGTACTGTGTAAACAGTATGACCTATACAAACTGTTGGAAGAGGTAAAAACAAATGTATAATGGCAATGAGACATGCCATGAAACGACAATTTTTTTTGTTTTTTTTGTTCGCACTTAAAATCTAAAAAGAAACTGTTTAGCAGAGGATGGTTTCGATCCATCGACCTCTGGGTTATGGGCCCGCACGCTTCCGCTGCGCCACTCTGCTCTCAGCCACTTCAGAAAAGACTAGAACTCACAATCATGGCTTAGGAGGCCAGTGTCTTAGGCCACTGGGGCACTGTTTACCTTCTGCAAACAGTACGAACTGATAGAAGCAGTAAAATAATGTGTACTGGATAGCACTGAGAGACGCAAATTCAATTTAGCTTTCTAATTTCTGCTTGCGTTCATAAAAAAAAAATCTGTTAGCAGAGATGGTTTCGATCCATCGACCTCTGGGTTATGGGCCCAGCACGCTTCCGCTGCGCCACTCTGCTCTCAGCCACTATCAGAAAAACTAGAACTCACAATCCATGCTTAGGAGGCCAGTGTCTTAGGCCCTGGGGTACTGTGTAAACAGTAATGACCTATACAAACTGTTGGAAGAGGTAAAAACAAATGTATAATGGCAATGAGACATGCCATGAAACGACAATTTTTTTGTTTTTTTGTTTCGCACTTAAAATCTAAAAAGAACTGTTTAGCAGAGGATGGTTTCGATCCATCGACCTCTGGGTTTAGGGCCCAGCACGCTTCCGCTGCGCCACTCTGCTTCCATCCACCCCAGATGGGACTTGAACCCACAATCCCTGGCTTAGGAGGCCAGTGCCTTATCCATTAGGCCACTGGGGCAACTGTTTACCTTCTGCAACAGTACGAACTGATAGAAGCAGTAAAAATAATGTGTACTGGATAGCACTGAGAGACGCAATTCAATTTAGCTTTCTAATTTCTGCTTGCGTTTCATTAAAAAAAAATCTGGTTAGCAGAGGATGGTTTCGATCCATCGACCTCTGGGTTATGGGCCCAGCACGCTTCCGCTGCGCCACTCTGCTCTCAGCCACTTCAGAAAAGACTAGAACTCACAATCCATGGCTTAGGAGGCCAGTGTCTAGGCCACTGGGGTACTGGTGTAAACAGTATACCTATACAAACTGTTGGAAGAGGTAAAAACAAATGTATAATGGCAATGAGACATGCCATGAAACGACAATTTTTTTGTTTTTTTGTTCGCACTTAAAATCTAAAAAGAAACTGTTTAGCAGAGGATGGTTTCGATCCATCGACCTCTGGGTTATGGGCCCAGCACGCTTCCGCTGCGCCACTCTGCTTCCATCCCACCCCAGAATGGGACTTGAACCCACAATCCCTGGCTTAGGAGGCCAGTGCCTTATCCATTAGGCCACTGGGGCACTGTTACCTTCTGCAAACAAGTACGAACTGATAGAAGCAGTAAAAATAATGTGTACTGGATAGCACTGAGAGACGCAAATTCAATTTAGCTTTCTAATTTCTGCTTGCGTTTCATTAAAAAAAATCTGGTTAGCAGAGGATGGTTTCGATCCATCGACCTCTGGGTTATGGGCCCAGCACGCTTCCGCTGCGCCACTCGCTCTCAGCCACTTCAGAAAAGACTAGAACTCACAATCCATGGCTTAGGAGGGCCAGTGTCTTAGGCCACTGGGGCACTGTTTACCTTCTGCAAACAGTACGAACTGATAGAAGCAGTAAAAATAATGTGTACTGGATAGCACTGAGAGACGCAAATTCAATTTAGCTTTCTAATTTCTGCTTGCGTTTCATAAAAAAAAAAATCTGGTTAGCAGAGGATGTTTCGATCCATCGACCTCTGGGTTATGGGCCCAGCACGCTTCCGCTGCGCCACTCTGCTTCCATCCAACCCAGATGGGACTTGAACCCACAATCCCTGGCTTAGGAGGCCAGTGCCTTATCCATTAGGCCACTGGGGCACGGTTTACCTTCTGCAAACAGTACGAACTGATAGAAGCAGTAAAAATAATGTGTACTGGATAGCACTGAGAGACGCAAATTCAATTTAGCTTTCTAATTTCTGCTTGCGTTCATTAAAAAAAATCTGGTTAGCAGAGGATGGTTTCGATCCATCGACCTCTGGGTTATGGGCCCAGCACGCTTCCGCTGCGCCACTCTGCTCTCAGCCACTTCAGAAAAGACTAGAACTCACAATCCATGGCTTAGGAGGCCAGTGTCTTAGGCCACTGGGGTACTGTGTAAACAGTATGACCTATACAAACTGTTGGAAGAGGTAAAAACAAATGTATAATGGCAATGAGACATGCCATGAAACGACAATTTTTTTTGTTTTTTTGTTCGCACTTAAAATCTAAAAAGAAACTGTTTAGCAGAGGATGGTTTCGATCCATCGACCTCTGGGTTATGGGCCCAGCACGCTTCCGCTGCGCCACTCTGCTCTCAGCCACTTCAGAAAAGACTAGAACTCACAATCCATGGCTTAGGAGGCCAGTGTCTTAGGCCACTGGGGCACTGTTTACCTTCTGCAAACAGTACGAACTGATAGAAGCAGTAAAAATAATGTGTACTGGATAGCACTGAGAGACGCAAATTCAATTTAGCTTTCTAATTTCTGCTTGCGTTTCATAAAAAAAAAATTCTGGTTAGCAGAGGATGGTTTCGATCCATCGACCTCTGGGTTATGGGCCCAGCACGCTTCCGCTGCGCCACTCTGCTCTCAGCCACTTCAGAAAAGACTAGAACTCACAATCCATGGCTTAGGAGGCCAGTGTCTTAGGCCACTGGGGTACTGTGTAAACAGTATGACCTATACAAACTGTTGGAAGAGGTAAAAACAAATGTATAATGGCAATGAGACATGCCATGAAACGACAATTTTTTTTGTTTTTTTGTTCGCACTTAAAATCTAAAAGAAACTGTTTAGCAGAGGATGGTTTCGATCCATCGACCTCTGGGTTATGGGCCCAGCACGCTTCCGCTGCGCCACTCTGCTTCCATCCACCCCAGATGGGACTTGAAACCCACAATCCCTGGCTTAGGAGGCCAGTGCCTTATCCATTAGGCCACTGGGGCACTGTTTACCTTCTGCAAACAGTACGAACTGATAGAAGCAGTAAAATAATGTGTACTGGATAGCACTGAGAGACGCAAATTCAATTTAGCTTTCTAATTTCTGCTTGCGTTTCATTAAAAAAAATCTGGTTAGCAGAGGATGGTTTCGATCCATCGACCTCTGGGTTATGGGCCCAGCACGCTTCCGCTGCGCCACTCTGCTCTCAGCCACTTCAGAAAAGACTAGAACTCACAATCCATGGCTTAGGAGGCCAGTGTCTTAGGCCACTGGGGCACTGTTTACCTTCTGCAAAACAGTACGAACTGATAGAGCAGTAAAAATAATGTGTACTGGATAGCACTGAGAGACGCAAATTCAATTTAGCTTTCTAATTTCTGCTTGCGTTTCATAAAAAAAAAAATCTGGTTAGCGAGGATGGTTTCGATCACATCGACCTCTGGGTTATGGGCCCAGCACGCTTCCGCTGCGCACTCTGCTTCCATCCAACCAGATGGGACTTGTAACCCACAATCCCTGGCTTAGGGAGGCCAGTGCCTTATCCATTAGGCCACTGGGGCACTGTTTACCTTCTGCAAACAGTACGAACTGATAGAAGCAGTAAAAATAATGTGTACTGGATAGCACTGAGAGACGCAAATTCAATTTAGCTTTCCTAATTTCTGCTTGCGTTTCATTAAAAAAAAATCTGGTTAGCAGAGGATGGTTTCGATCCATCGACCTCTGGGTTATGGGCCCAGCACGCTTCCGCTGCGCCACTCTGCTCTCAGCCACTTCAGAAAAGACTAGAACTCACAATCCATGGCTTAGGAGGCCAGTGTCTTAGGCCACTGGGGTACTGTGTAAACAGTATGACCTATACAACTGTTGGAAGAGGTAAAAACAAATGTATAATGGCAATGAGACATGTCCATGAAACGAAAATTTTTTTTGTTTTTTTGTTTCGCACTTAAAATCTAAAAGAAAACTGTTTAGCAGAGGATGGTTTCGATCCATCGACCTCTGGGTTATGGGCCCAGCACGCTTCCGCTGCGCCACTCTGCTCTCAGCCACTTCAGAAAAGACTAGAACTCACAATCCATGGCTTAGGAGGCCAGTGTCTTAGGCCACTGGGGCACTGTTTACCTTCTGCAAACAGTACGAACTGATAGAAGCAGTAAAAATAATGTGTACTGGATAGCACTGAGAGACGCAAATTCAATTTAGCTTCTAATTTCTGCTTGCGTTTCATAAAAAAAAATCTGGTTAGCAGAGGATGGTTTCGATCCATCGACCTCTGGGTTATGGGCCCAGCACGCTTCCGCTGCGCCACTCTGCTCTCAGCCACTTCAGAAAAGACTAGAACTCACAATCCATGGCTTAGGAGGCCAGTGTCTTAGGCCACTGGGGTACTGTGTAAACAGTATGACCTATACAAACTGTTGGAAGAGGTAAAAACAAATGTATAATGGCAATGAGACATGCCATGAAACGACAATTTTTTTTTGTTTTTTTTGTTCGCACTTAAAATCTAAAAAGAAACTGTTTAGCAGAGGAATGGTTTCGATCCATCGACCTCTGGGTTATGGGCCCAGCACGCTTCCGCTGCGCCACTCTGCTTCCATCCACCCCAGATGGGACTTGAACCCACAATCCCTGGCTTAGGAGGCCAGTGCCTTATCCATTAGGCCACTGGGGCACTGTTTACCTTCTGCAAACAGTACGAACTGATAGAAGCAGTAAAAATAATGTGTACTGGATAGCACTGAGAGACGCAAATTCAATTTAGCTTTCTAATTTCTGCTTGCGTTTCATTAAAAAAAATCTGGTTAGCAGAGGATGGTTTCGATCCATCGACCTCTGGGTTATGGGCCCAGCACGCTTTCCGCTGCGCCACTCTGCTCTCAGCCACTTCAGAAAAAGACTAGAACTCACAATCCATGGCTTAGGAGGCCAGTGTCTTAGGCCACTGGGGGTACTGTGTAACAGTATGACCTATACAAACTGTTGGAAGAGGTAAAAACAAATGTATAATGGCAATGAGACATGCCATGAAACGACATTTTTTTTTGTTTTTTTTTGTTCGCACTTAAAATCTAAAAAGAAACTGTTTAGCAGAGGATGGTTTCGATCCATCGACCTCTGGGTTATGGGCCCAGCACGCTTCCGCTGCGCCACTCTGCTTCCATCCACCCCAGATGGGACTTGAACCCACAATCCCTGGCTTAGGAGGCCAGTGCCTTATCCATTAGGCCACTGGGCACTGTTTACTTTCTGCAAACAGTACGAACTGATAGAAGCAGTAAAAATAATGTGTACTGGATAGCACTGAGAGACGCAAATTCAATTTAGCTTTCTAATTTCTGCTTGCGTTTCATTAAAAAAAAATCTGGTTAGCAGAGGATGGTTTCGATCCATCGACCTCTGGGTATGGGCCCAGCACGCTTCCGCTGCGCCACTCTGCTCTCAGCCACTTCAGAAAAGACTAGAACTCACAATCCATGGCTTAGGAGGCCAGTGTCTTAGGCCACTGGGGTACTGTGTAAACAGTATGACCTATACAAACTGTTGGAAGAGGTAAAAACAAATGTATAATGGCAATGAGACATGCCATGAAACGACAATTTTTTTTGTTTTTTTTGTTCGCACTTAAAATCTAAAAAGAAACTGTTTAGCAGAGGATGGTTTCGATCCATCGACCTCTGGGTTATGGGCCCGCACGCTTCCGCTGCGCCACTCTGCTCTCAGCCACTTCAGAAAAGACTAGAACCCACAATCCATGGCTTAGGAGGCCAGTGTCTTAGGCACTGGGGCACTGTTTACCTTCTGCAACAGTACGAACTGATAGAAGCGAGTAAAATAATGTGTACTGGATGGCACTGAGAGACGCAAATTCAATTTAGCTTTCTAATTTCTGCTTGCGTTTCATAAAAAAAACAATCTGGTTAGCAGAGGATGGTTTCGATCCATCGACCTCTGGGTTATGGGCCCAGCACGCTTTCCGCTGCGCCACTCTGCTCTCAGCCACTTTAAGAAAGACTAGAACTCACAATCCATGGCTTAGGAGGCCAGTGTCCTTAGGCCACTGGGGCACTGTTTACCTTCTGCAAACAGTACGAAACTGATAGAAGCAGTAAAATAATGTGTACTGGATAGCACTGAGAGACGCAAATTCAATTTAGCTTTCTAATTTCTGCTTGCGTTTCATAAAAACAAAATATGGTTAGCAGAGGATGGTTTTCGATCCATCGACCTCTGGGTTATGGCCCAGCACGCTTCCGCTGCGCCACTCTGCTTCCATCCACCCAAGATGGGACTTGAACCCACAATCCCTGGCTTAGGAGGCCAGTGCCTTATCCATTAGGCCACTGGGGCACTGTTTAACCCTTCTGCAAACAGTACGAACTGATAGAAGCAGGTAAAAATAATGTGTACTGGATAGCACTGAGAGACGCAAATTCAATTTAGCTTTCTCATTTCTGCTTGCGTTTCATTAAAAAAAAAAATCTGGTTAGCAGAGGATGGTTTCGATCCATCGACCTCTGGGTTATGGGCCCAGCACGCTTCCGCTGCGCCACTCTGCTCTCAGCCACTTCAGAAAAGACTAGAACTCACAATCCATGGCTTAGGAGGCCAGTGTCTTAGGCCACTGGGTACTGTGTAAACAGTATGACCTATACAAACTGTTGGAAGAGGTAAAACAAATGTATAATGGCAATGAGACATGCCATGAAACGACAATTTTTTTTGTTTTTTTTGGTTCGCACTTAAAATCTAAAAAGAAACTGTTTAGCAGAGGATGTTTCGATCCATCGACCTCTGGTTATGGGCCCAGCACGCTTCGCCTGCGCCACTCTGCTTCCATCCACACCAGATGGGACTTGAACCCACAATCCCTGCTTAGGAGGCCAGGGCCTTATCCATTAGGCCACTGGGGCACTGTTTACCTTCTGCAAACAGTACGAACTGATAGAAGCAGTAAAAATAATGTGTACTGGATAGCACTGAGAGACGCAAATTCATTTAGCTTTCTAATTTCTGCTTGCGTTTCATTAAAAAAAAATCTGGTTAGCAGAGGATGGTTTCGATCCATCGACCTCTGGGTTATGGGCCCAGCACTCTTCCGCTGCGCCACTCTGCTCTCAGCCACTTCAGAAAGACTAGAACTCACAATCCATGGCTTAGGAGGCCAGTGTCTTAGGCCACTGGGGTACTGTGTAAAAACAGTATGACCTATACCAAACTGTTGGAAGAGGTAAAAACAAATGTATAATGGCAATGAGGACAATGCCATGAAACGACAATTTTTTTGTTTTTTTTGTTCGCACTTAAAATCTAAAAGAAACTGTTTAGCAGAGGATGGTTTCGATCCATCGACCTCTGGGTTATGGGCCCAGCACGCTTCCGCTGCGCCACTCTGCTTCATCCACCCCAGATTGGGACTTGAACCCACAATCCCTGGCTTAGGAGGCCAGTGCCTTATCCATTAGGCCACTGGGGCCACTGTTTACCTTCTGCAACAGTACGAACTGATAGAAGCAGTAAAAATAATGTGTACTGGATAGCACTGAGAGACGCAAATTCAATTTAGCTTTCTAATTTCTGCTTGCGTTTCATTCAAAAAAAAATCTGGTTAGCAGAGGATGGTTTCGATCCATCGACCTCTGGGTTATGGGCCCAGCACGCTTCCGCTGCGCCACTCTGCTCTCAGCCACTTCAGAAAAGACTAGAACTCACAATCCATGGCTTAGGAGGCCCAGTGTCTTTAGGCCACTGGGGTACTGTGTAAACAGTATGACCTATACAAACTGTTGGAAGAGGTAAAACAAATGTATAATGGCAATGAGACATGCCATGAAACAGACAATTTTTTTGTTTTTTTTGTTCGCACTTAAAATCTAAAAAGAAACTGTTTAGCAGAGGATGGTTTCGATCCATCGACCTCTGGGTTATGGGCCCAGCACGCTTCCGCTGCGCCACTCTGCTTCCATCCACCCCAGATGGGACTTGAACCCACAATCCTGGCTTAGGAGGCCAGTGCCTTATCCATTAGGCCACTGGGGCACTGTTTACCTTCTGCAAAACAGTACGAACTGATAGAAGCAGTAAAAATAATGTGTACTGGATAGCACTGAGAGACGCAAATTCAATTTAGCTTTCTAATTTCTGCTTGCGTTCATTAAAAAAAAATCTGGTTAGCAGAGGATGGTTTCGATCCATCGACCTCTGGGTTATGGGCCCAGCACGCTTCCGCTGCGCCACTCTGCTCTCAGCCACTTCAGAAAAGACTAGAACTCACAATCATGGCTTAGGAGGCCAGTGTCTTAGGCCACTGGGGTACTGTGTAAACAGTATGACCTATACAAACTGTTGGAAGAGGTAAAAACAAATGTATAATGGCAATGAGACATGCCATGAAACGACAATTTTTTTTGTTTTTTTTTGTTCGCACTTAAAATCTAAAAAGAAACTGTTTAGCAGAGGATGGTTTCGATCCATCGACCTCTGGGTTATGGGCCCAGCACGCTTCCGCTGCGCCACTCTGCTTCCATCCACCCCAGATGGACTTGAAACCCACAATCCCTGGCTTAGGAGGCCAGTGCTTATCCATTAGGCCACTGGGGCACTGTTTACCTTCTGCAAACAGTACGAACTGATAGAAGCAGTAAAAATAATGTGTACTGGATAGCACTGAGAGACGCAAATTCAATTTAGCTTTCTAATTTCTGCTTGCGTTTCATTAAAAAAAAAATCTGGTTAGCAGAGGATGGTTTCGATCCATCGACCTCTGGGTTATGGGCCCAGCAACGCTGACCGCTGGCGCCACTCTGCTCTCAGCCACTTCAGAAAAGACATGAACTCACAATCCATGGCTTAAGGAGGCCATGTCTTAGGGCCCACTGGGGTACTGTGTAAACGTATGACCTAATACAAACTGTTGGAAAGAGGTAAAAACAAATGTATAATGGCATGAGACATGCCAGGAACGACATTTTTTTGTGTTTTTTTTGTTCCGCAACTTAAATCTAAAAAGAAACTGTTTAGCAGAGGATGGTTTCGATCCATCGACCTCTTGGTTATGGGGCCCAGCACGCTTCCGCTGCGCCACTGCTGCTTCCATCCACCCCAGATGGACTTGAACCCACAAGCCCTAGGCTTAGGAGGCCAGTGCCTTATCCATTGGACCACTGGGGCACTCGTTACATTCGGCAAACAGTACGAACTGATAGAAGCAGTAAAATAATGTGACTGGATAGCAACTGAAGGAACGCAAATATTCATTTATGCTTTCTAATTCTGCTTGCGTTTCATAAAAAAACAATCTGGTTAGCAGAGGATGGTTTCGATCCATCGACCTCTGGGTTATGGGCCCAGCACGCTTCCGCTGCGCCACTCTGCTCTCAGCCACTTCAGAAAAGACTAGAACTCACAATCCATGGCTTAGGAGGCCAGTGTCTTAGGCCACTGGGGTACTGTGTAAACAGTATGACCTATACAAACTGTTGGAAGAGGTAAAAACAAATGTATAATGGCAATGAGACATGCCATGAAACGACAATTTTTTTTGTTTTTTTTGTTCGCACTTAAAATCTAAAAAGAAACTGTTTAGCAGAGGATGGTTTCGATCCATCGACCTCTGGGTTATGGGCCCAGCACGCTTCCGCTGCGCCACTCTGCTTCCATCCACCCCAGATGGGACTTGAACCCACAATCCCTGGCTTAGGAGGCCAGTGCCTTATCCATTAGGCCACTGGGGCACTGTTTACCTTCTGCAAACAGTACGAACTGATAGAAGCAGTAAAAATAATGTGTACTGGATAGCACTGAGAGACGCAAATTCAATTTAGCTTTTCTAATTTCTGCTTGCGTTTCATTAAAAAAAAATCTGGTTAGCAGAGGATGGTTTCGATCCATCGACCTCTGGGTTATGGGCCCAGCACGCTTCCGCTGCGCCACTCTGCTCTCAGCCACTTCAGAAAAGACTAGAACTCACAATCCATGGCTTAGGAGGCCAGTGTCTTAGGCCACTGGGGTACTGTGTAAACAGTATGACCTATACAAACTGTTGGAAGAGGTAAAAACAAATGTATAATGGCAATGAGACATGCCATGAAACGACAATTTTTTTTTTGTTTTTTTGTTCGCACTTAAAATCTAAAAAGAAACTGTTTAGCAGAGGATGGTTTCGATCCATCGACCTCTGGGTTATGGGCCCAGCACGCTTCCGCTGCGCCACTCTGCTCTCATCCACCTCAGAATGGACTTGAACCCACAATCCCTGGCTTAGGAGGCCAGTGCCTTATCCATTAGGCCACTGGGGCACTGTTTACTTTCTGCAAACAGTACGAACTGATAGAAGCAGTAAAATAATGTGTACTGGATAGCACTGAGAGACGCAAATTCAATTTAGGCTTCTAATTTCTGCTTGCGTTTCATTAAAAAAAAATCTGGTTAGCAGAGGATGGTTTTCGATCCATCGACCTCTGGGTTATGGCCCAGCACGCTTCCGCTGCGCCACTCTGCTCTCAGCCACTTCAGAAAAGACTAGAACTCACAATCCATGGCTTAGGAGGCCAGTGTCTTAGGCCACTGGGGTACTGTGTAAACAGTATGACCTATACAAACTGTTGGAAGAGGTAAAAACAAATGTATAATGGCAATGAGACATGCCATGAAACGACAATTTTTTTGTTTTTTTGTTCGCACTTAAAATCTAAAAAGAAACTGTTTAGCAGAGGATGGTTTCGATCCATCGACCTCTGGGTTATGGGCCCAGCACGCTTCCGCTGCGCCACTCTGCTCTCAGCCACTTCAGAAAAGACTAGAACTCACAATCCATGGCTTAGGAGGCCAGTGTCTTAGGCCACTGGGGCACTGTTTACCTTCTGCAAACAGTACGAACTGATAGAAGCAGTAAAAATAATGTGTACTGGATAGCACTGAGAGACGCAAATTCAATTTAGCTTTCTAATTTCTGCTTGCGTTTCATAAAAAAAAAATCTGGTTAGCAGAGGATGGTTTCGATCCATCGACCTCTGGGTTATGGGCCCAGCACGCTTCCGCTGCGCCACTCTGCTCTCAGCCACTTCAGAAAAGACTAGAACTCACAATCCATGGCTTAGGAGGCCAGTGTCTTAGGCCACTGGGGTACTGTGTAAACAGTATGACCTATACAAACTGTTGGAAGAGGTAAAAACAAATGTATAATGGCAATGAGACATGCCATGAAACGACAATTTTTTTGTTTTTTTTGCTTGCGTTTCATTAAAAAAAACTTGTTAGAAGAGGATGGTTTCGATCCATCGACCTCTGGGTTATGGGCCCAGCACGCTTCCGCTGCGCCACTCTGCTCTCAGCCACTTCAGAAAGACTAGAACTCACAATCCATGGCTTAGGAGGCCAGTGTCTTAGGCCACTGGGGGTATGTGTAAACAGTATGACCTATATAACTGTTGGAAGAGGTAAAAACAAATGTATAATGGCAATGAGACATGCAATGAAACGACAAGTTTTTTTGTTTTTTTTGTTCGCACTTAAAATCTAAAAAGAACTGTTTTAGCAGAGGATGGTTTCGATCCATCGACCTCTGGGTTATGGGCCCAGCACGCTTCCGCTGCGCCACTCTGCTCTCAGCCACTTCAGAAAAGACTAGAACCACAATCCATGGCTTAGGAGGCCAGTGTCCTTAGGCCACTGGGGCACTGTTTACCTTCTGCAAACAGTACGAACTGATAGAAGCAGTAAAAATAATGTGTACTGGATAGCACTGAGAGACGCAAATTCAATTTAGCTTTCTAATTTCTGCTTGCGTTTCATAAAAAAAAATCTGGTTAGCAGAGGATGGTTTCGATCCATCGACCTCTGGGTTATGGGCCCAGCACGCTTCCGCTGCGCCACTCTGCTCTCAGCCACTTCAGAAAAGACTAGAACTCACAATCCATGGCTTAGGAGGCCAGTGTCTTAGGCCACTGGGGTACTGTGTAAACAGTATGACCTATACAAACTGTTGGAAGAGGTAAAAACAAATGTATAATGGCAATGAGACATGCCATGAAACGACAATTTTTTTTGTTTTTTTTGTTCGCACTTAAAATCTAAAAAGAAACTGTTTAGCAGAGGATGGTTTCGATCCATCGACCTCTGGGTTATGGGCCCAGCACGCTTCCGCTGCGCCACTCTGCTCTCATCCACCCAGATGGGACTAGAACCCACAATCCCTGGCTTAGGAGGCCAGTGCCTTATCCATTAGGCCACTGGGGCACTGTTTACCTTCTGCAAACAGTACGAACTGATAGAAGCAGTAAAAATAATGTGTACTGGATAGCACTGAGAGACGCAAATTCAATTTAGCTTTCTAATTTCTGCTTGCGTTTCATTAAAAAAAAATCTGGTTAGCAGAGGATGGTTTCGATCCATCGACCTCTGGGTTATGGGCCCAGCACGCTTCCGCTGCGCCACTCTGCTCTCAGCCACTTCAGAAAAGACTAGAACTCACAATCCATGGCTTAGGAGGCCAGTGTCTTAGGCCACTGGGGCACTGTTTACCTTCTGCAAACAGTACGAACTGATAGAAGCAGTAAAAATAATGTGTACTGGATAGCACTGAGAGACGCAAATTCAATTTAGCTTTCTAATTTCTGCTTGCGTTTCATTAAAAAAAAATCTGGTTAGCAGAGGATGGTTTCGATCCATCGACCTCTGGGTTATGGGCCCAGCACGCTTCCGCTGCGCCACTCTGCTCTCAGCCACTTCAGAAAAGACTAGAACTCACAATCCATGGCTTAGGAGGCCAGTGTCTTAGGCCACTGGGGCACTGTTTACCTTCTGCAAACAGTACGAACTGATAGAAGCAGTAAAAATAATGTGTACTGGATAGCACTGAGAGACGCAAATTCAATTTAGCTTTCTAATTTCTGCTTGCGTTTCATAAAAAAAAAATCTGGTTAGCAGAGGATGGTTTCGATCCATCGACCTCTGGGTTATGGGCCCAGCACGCTTCCGCTGCGCCACTCTGCTCTCAGCCACTTCAGAAAAGACTAGAACTCACAATCCATGGCTTAGGAGGCCAGTGTCTTAGGCCACTGGGGTACTGTGTAAACAGTATGACCTATACAAACTGTTGGAAGAGGTAAAAACAAATGTATAATGGCAATGAGACATGCCATGAAACGACAATTTTTTTTGTTTTTTTTGTTCGCACTTAAAATCTAAAAAGAAACTGTTTAGCAGAGGATGGTTTCGATCCATCGACCTCTGGGTTATGGGCCCAGCACGCTTCCGCTGCGCCACTCTGCTCTCAGCCACTTCAGAAAAGACTAGAACTCACAATCCATGGCTTAGGAGGCCAGTGTCTTAGGCCACTGGGGCACTGTTTACCTTCTGCAAACAGTACGAACTGATAGAAGCAGTAAAAATAATGTGTACTGGATAGCACTGAGAGACGCAAATTCAATTTAGCTTTCTAATTTCTGCTTGCGTTTCATAAAAAAAAAATCTGGTTAGCAGAGGATGGTTTCGATCCATCGACCTCTGGGTTATGGGCCCAGCACGCTTCCGCTGCGCCACTCTGCTCTCAGCCACTTCAGAAAAGACTAGAACTCACAATCCATGGCTTAGGAGGCCAGTGTCTTAGGCCACTGGGGTACTGTGTAAACAGTATGACCTATACAAACTGTTGGAAGAGGTAAAAACAAATGTATAATGGCAATGAGACATGCCATGAAACGACAATTTTTTTTGTTTTTTTTGTTCGCACTTAAAATCTAAAAAGAAACTGTTTAGCAGAGGATGGTTTCGATCCATCGACCTCTGGGTTATGGGCCCAGCACGCTTCCGCTGCGCCACTCTGCTCCAGCCACTTCAGATGGGACTAGAACTCACAATCCATGGCTTAGGAGGCCAGTGTTATCATTAGGCCACTGGGGCACTGTTTACCTTCTGCAAACAGTACGAACTGATAGAAGCAGTAAAAATAATGTGTACTGGATAGCACTGAGAGACGCAAATTCAATTTAGCTTTCTAATTTCTGCTTGCGTTTCATTAAAAAAAAATCTGGTTAGCAGAGGATGGTTTCGATCCATCGACCTCTGGGTTATGGGCCCAGCACGCTTCCGCTGCGCCACTCTGCTCTCAGCCACTTCAGAAAAGACTAGAACTCACAATCCATGGCTTAGGAGGCCAGTGTCTTAGGCCACTGGGGTACTGTGTAAACAGTATGACCTATACAAACTGTTGGAAGAGGTAAAAACAAATGTATAATGGCAATGAGACATGCCATGAAACGACAATTTTTTTGTTTTTTTTGTTCGCACTTAAATCTAAAAAGAAACTGTTTAGCAGAGGATGGTTTCGATCCATCGACCTCTGGGTTATGGGCCCAGCACGCTTCCGCTGCGCCACTCTGCTCTCAGCCACTTCAGAAAAGACTAGAACTCACAATCCATGGCTTAGGAGGCCAGTGTCTTAGGCCACTGGGGCACTGTTTACCTTCTGCAAACAGTACGAACTGATAGAAGCAGTAAAAATAATGTGTACTGGATAGCACTGAGAGACGCAAATTCAATTTAGCTTTCTAATTTCTGCTTGCGTTTCATTAAAAAAAAATCTGGTTAGCAGAGGATGGTTTCGATCCATCGACCTCTGGGTTATGGGCCCAGCACGCTTCCGCTGCGCCACTCTGCTCTCAGCCACTTCAGAAAAGACTAGAACTCACAATCCATGGCTTAGGAGGCCAGTGTCTTAGGCCACTGGGGCACTGTTACCTTCTGCAAACAGTACGAACTGATAGAAGCAGTAAAAATAATGTGTACTGGATAGCATGAGAGACGCAAATTCAATTTAGCTTTCTAATTCTGCTTGCGTTTCATAAAAAAAAAATCTGGTTAGCAGAGGATGGTTTCGATCCATCGACCTCTGGGTTATGGGCCCAGCACGCTTCCGCTGCGCCACTCTGCTCTCAGCCACTTCAGAAAAGACTAGAACTCACAATCCATGGCTTAGGAGGCCAGTGTCTTAGGCCACTGGGGTACTGTGTAAACAGTATGACCTATACAAACTGTTGGAAGAGGTAAAAACAAATGTATAATGGCAATGAGACATGCCATGAAACGAAATTTTTTTTTGTTTTTTTGTTCGCACTTAAAATCTAAAAAGAAACTGTTTAGCAGAGGATGGTTTCGATCCATCGACCTCTGGGTTATGGGCCCAGCACGCTTCCGCTGCGCCACTCTGCTCTCAGCCACTTCAGAAAAGACTTGAACTCACAATCCATGGCTTAGGAGGCCAGTGTCTTAGGCCACTGGGGCACTGTTTACCTTCTGCAAACAGTACGAACTGATAGAAGCAGTAAAAATAATGTGTACTGGATAGCACTGAGAGACGCAAATTCAATTTAGCTTTCTAATTTCTGCTTGCGTTTCATTAAAAAAAAATCTGGTTAGCAGAGGATGGTTTCGATCCATCGACCTCTGGGTTATGGGCCCAGCACGCTTCCGCTGCGCCACTCTGCTCTCAGCCACTTCAGAAAAGACTAGAACTCACAATCCATGGCTTAGGAGGCCAGTGTCTTAGGCCACTGGGGTACTGTGTAAACAGTATGACCTATACAAACTGTTGGAAGAGGTAAAAACAAATGTATAATGGCAATGAGACATGCCATGAAACGACAATTTTTTTTGTTTTTTTGTTCGCACTTAAAATCTAAAAAGAAACTGTTTAGCAGAGGATGGTTTCGATCCATCGACCTCTGGGTTATGGGCCCAGCACGCTTCCGCTGCGCCACTCTGCTTCCATCCACCCAGATGGGACTGAACCCACAATCCCTGGCTTAGGAGGCCAGTGTCATTAGGCCACTGGGGCACTGTTTACCTTCTGCAAACAGTACGAACTGATAGAAGCAGTAAAAATAATGTGTACTGGATAGCACTGAGAGACGCAAATTCAATTTAGCTTTCTAATTTCTGCTTGCGTTCATTAAAAAAAAATCTGGTTAGCAGAGGATGGTTTCGATCCATCGACCTCTGGGTTATGGGCCCAGCACGCTTCCGCTGCGCCACTCTGCTCTCAGCCACTTCAGAAAGACTAGAACTCACAATCCATGGCTTAGGAGGCCAGTGTCTTAGGCCACTGGGGTACTGTGTACCTTCTGCAAACAGTACGAACTGGAGAAGCAGTAAAAACAATGTGTAATGGATAGCACTGAGAGACGCAAATTCAATTTAGCTTTCTAATTCTGCTTGCGTTTCATTAAAAAAAAATCTGGTTAGCAGAGGATGGTTTCGATCCATCGACCTCTGGGTTATGGGCCCAGCACGCTTCCGCTGCGCCACTCTGCTCTCAGCCACTTCAGAAAAGACTAGAACTCACAATCCATGGCTTAGGAGGCCAGTGTCTTAGGCCACTGGGGTACTGTGTGTAAACAGTATGACTATACAAACTGTTGGAAGAGGTAAAAACAAATGTATAATGGCAATGAGACATGCCATGAGAAACGACAATTTTTTTGTTTTTTTGTTCGCATTAAAATCTAAAAAAAAAAAAACTGTTAGCAGAGGATGGTTTCGATCCATCGACCTCTGGGTTATGGGCCCAGCACGCTTCCGCTGCGCCACTCTGCTCTCAGCCACTTCAGAAAAGACTAGAACTCACAATCCATGGCTTAGGAGGCCAGTGTCTTAGGCCATGGGGCACTGTTTACCTTCTGCAAACAGTACGAACTGATAGAAGCAGTAAAAATAATGTGTACTGGATAGCACTGAGAGACGCAAATTCAATTTAGCTTTCTAATTTGCTTGCGTTCATAAAAAAAAAAACTGGTTAGCAGAGGATGGTTTCGATCCATCGACCTCTGGGTTATGGGCCCAGCACGCTTCCGCTGCGCCACTCTGCTTCAGCCACCCAGAAAAGACTAGAACTCACAATCCATGGCTTAGGAGGCCAGTGTCTTAGGCCACTGGGGCACTGTTTACCTTCTGCCAACAGTACGAACTGATAGAAGCAGTAAAAACAATGTGTACTGGATAGCACTGAGAGACGCAAATCAATTTAGCTTTCTAATTTCTGCTTGCGTTTCATAAAAAAAAAAATCTGGTTAGCAGAGGATGGTTTCGATCCATCGACCTCTGGGTTATGGGCCCAGCACGCTTCCGCTGCGCCACTCTGCTCTCAGCCACTTCAGAAAAGACTAGAACTCACAATCCATGGCTTAGGAGGCCAGTGTCTTAGGCCACTGGGGTACTGTGTAAACAGTATGACCTATACAACTGTTGGAAGAGTAAAAACAAATGTATAATGGCAATGAGACATGCCATGAAACGACAATTTTTTTTTTTTTTTTTTGTTCGCACTTAAAATCTAAAAAGAAACTGTTTAGCAGAGGATGGTTTCGATCCATCGACCTCTGGGTTATGGGCCCAGCACGCTTCCGCTGCGCCACTCTGCTCTCAGCCACTTCAGAAAGACTAGAACTCACAATCCATGGCTTAGGAGGCCAGTGTCTTAGGCCACTGGGGCACTGTTTACCTTCTGCAAACAGTACGAACTGATAGAAGCAGTAAAAATAATGTGTACTGGATAGCACTGAGAGACGCAAATTCAATTTAGCTTTCTAATTTCTGCTTGCGTTTCATTAAAAAAAAATCTGGTTAGCAGAGGATGGTTTCGATCCATCGACCTCTGGGTTATGGGCCCAGCACGCTTCCGCTGCGCCACTCTGCTCTCAGCCACTTCAGAAAAGACTAGAACTCACAATCCATGGCTTAGGAGGCCAGTGTCTTAGGCCACTGGGGCACTGTTTACCTTCTGCAAACAGTACGAACTGATAGAAGCAGTAAAAACAATGTGTACTGGATAGCACTGAGAGACGCAAATTCAATTTAGCTTTCTAATTTCTGCTTGCGTTTCATAAAAAAAAAAAACTGGTTAGCAGAGGATGGTTTCGATCCATCGACCTCTGGGTTATGGGCCCAGCACGCTTCCGCTGCGCCACTCTGCTCTCAGCCACCCAGAAAAGACTTGAACTCACAATCCATGGCTTAGGAGGCCAGTGTCTTAGGCCACTGGGGCACTGTTTACCTTCTGCAAACAGTACGAACTGATAGAAGCAGTAAAAACAATGTGTACTGG
This sequence comes from Oncorhynchus kisutch, assembly GCF_002021735.2. Classification (NCBI taxonomy): domain Eukaryota; kingdom Metazoa; phylum Chordata; class Actinopteri; order Salmoniformes; family Salmonidae; genus Oncorhynchus; species Oncorhynchus kisutch. The sequence continues at coordinate 44,761 of NW_022262691.1, read as the reverse complement.
ATAGCACTGAGAGACGCAAATTCAATTTAGCTTTCTAATTTCTGCTTGCGTTTCATTAAAAAAAAAATCTGGTTAGCAGAGGATGGTTTCGATCCATCGACCTCTGGGTTATGGGCCCAGCACGCTTCCGCTGCGCCACTCTGCTCTCAGCCACTTCAGAAAAGACTAGAACTCACAATCCATGGCTTAGGAGGCCAGTGTCTTAGGCCACTGGGGCACTGTTTACCTTCTGCAAACAGTACGAACTGATAGAAGCAGTAAAAATAATGTGTACTGGATAGCACTGAGAGACGCAAATTCAATTTAGCTTTCTAATTTCTGCTTGCGTTTCATTAAAAAAAATCTGGTTAGCAGAGGATGGTTTCGATCCATCGACCTCTGGGTTATGGGCCCAGCACGCTTCCGCTGCGCCACTCTGCTCTCAGCCACTTCAGAAAAGACTAGAACTCACAATCCATGGCTTAGGAGGCCAGTGTCTTAGGCCACTGGGGTACTGTGTAAACAGTATGACCTATACAAACTGTTGGAAGAGGTAAAAACAAATGTATAATGGCAATGAGACATGCCATGAAACGACAATTTTTTTGTTTTTTTTGTTCGCACTTAAAATCTAAAAAAAAACTGTTTAGCAGAGGATGGTTTCGATCCATCGACCTCTGGGTTATGGGCCCAGCACGCTTCCGCTGCGCCACTCTGCTCTCAGCCACTTCAGAAAAGACTAGAACTCACAATCCATGGCTTAGGAGGCCAGTGTCTTAGGCCACTGGGGTACTGTGTAAACAGTATGACCTATACAAACTGTTGGAAGAGGTAAAAACAAATGTATAATGGCAATGAGACATGCCATGAAACGACAATTTTTTTCTTTTTTTGTTCGCACTTAAAATCTAAAAAGAAACTGTTAGCAGAGGATGGTTTCGATCCATCGACCTCTGGGTTATGGGCCCAGCACGCTTCCGCTGCGCCACTCTGCTCTCAGCCACTTCAGAAAAGACTAGAACTCACAATCCATGGCTTAGGAGGCCAGTGTCTTAGGCCACTGGGGCACTGTTTACCTTCTGCAAACAGTACGAACTGATAGAAGCAGTAAAAATAATGTGTACTGGATAGCACTGAGAGACGCAAATTCAATTTAGCTTTCTAATTTCTGCTTGCGTTTCATAAAAAAAAAATCTGGTTAGCAGAGGATGGTTTCGATCCATCGACCTCTGGGTTATGGGCCCAGCACGCTTCCGCTGCGCCACTCTGCTCTCAGCCACCCAGAAAAGACTAGAACTCACAATCCATGGCTTAGGAGGCCAGTGTTATCTTAGGCCACTGGGGCACTGTTTACCTTCTGCAAACAGTACGAACTGATAGAAGCAGTAAAAACAATGTGTACTGGATAGCACTGAGAGACGCAAATGAAATTTAGCTTTCTAATTTCTGCTTGCGTTTCATTAAAAAAAAAATCTGGTTAGCAGAGGATGGTTTCGATCCATCGACCTCTGGGTTATGGGCCCAGCACGCTTCCGCTGCGCCACTCTGCTCTCAGCCACTTCAGAAAAGACTAGAACTCACAATCCATGGCTTAGGAGGCCAGTGTCTTAGGCCACTGGGGTACTGTGTAAACAGTATGACCTATACAAACTGTTGGAAGAGGTAAAAACAAATGTATAATGGCAATGAGACATGCCATGAAACGACAATTTTTTTAGTTTTTTTTGTTCGCACTTAAAATCTAAAAAGAAACTGTTTAGCAGAGGATGGTTTCGATCCATCGACCTCTGGGTTATGGGCCCAGCACGCTTCCGCTGCGCCACTCTGCTCTCAGCCACTTCAGAAAAGACTAGAACTCACAATCCATGGCTTAGGAGGCCAGTGTCTTAGGCCACTGGGGCACTGTTTACCTTCTGCAAACAGTACGAACTGATAGAAGCAGTAAAAATAATGTGTACTGGATAGCACTGAGAGACGCAAATTCAATTTAGCTTTCTAATTTCTGCTTGCGTTTCATTAAAAAAAAAATCTGGTTAGCAGAGGATGGTTTCGATCCATCGACCTCTGGGTTATGGGCCCAGCACGCTTCCGCTGCGCCACTCTGCTCTCAGCCACTTCAGAAAAGACTAGAACTCACAATCCATGGCTTAGGAGGCCAGTGTCTTAGGCCACTGGGGTACTGTGTAAACAGTATGACCTATACAAACTGTTGGAAGAGGTAAAAACAAATGTATAATGGCAATGAGACATGCCATGAAACGACAATTTTTTTTGTTTTTTTTGTTCGCACTTAAAATCTAAAAGAAACTGTTTAGCAGAGGATGGTTTCGATCCATCGACCTCTGGGTTATGGGCCCAGCACGCTTCCGCTGCGCCACTCTGCTCTCAGCCACTTCAGAAAAGACTAGAACTCACAATCCATGGCTTAGGAGGCCAGTGTCTTAGGCCACTGGGGCACTGTTTACCTTCTGCAAACAGTACGAACTGATAGAAGCAGTAAAAATAATGTGTACTGGATAGCACTGAGAGACGCAAATTCAATTTAGCTTTCTAATTTCTGCTTGCGTTTCATAAAAAAAAAATCTGGTTAGCAGAGGATGGTTTCGATCCATCGACCTCTGGGTTATGGGCCCAGCACGCTTCCGCTGCGCCACTCTGCTCTCAGCCACTTCAGAAAAGACTAGAACTCACAATCCATGGCTTAGGAGGCCAGTGTCTTAGGCCACTGGGGCACTGTTTACCTTCTGCAAACAGTACGAACTGATAGAAGCAGTAAAAATAATGTGTACTGGATAGCACTGAGAGACGCAAATTCAATTTAGCTTTCTAATTTCTGCTTGCGTTTCATAAAAAAAAATCTGGTTAGCAGAGGATGGTTTCGATCCATCGACCTCTGGGTTATGGGCCCAGCACGCTTCCGCTGCGCCACTCTGCTTCAGCCACCCAGAAAAGACTAGAACCCACAATCCATGGCTTAGGAGGCCAGTGCTTATCCATTAGGCCACTGGGGCACTGTTTACCTTCTGCAAACAGTACGAACTGATAGAAGCAGTAAAAACAATGTGTACTGGATAGCACTGAGAGACGCAAATGAAATTTAGCTTTCTAATTTCTGCTTGCGTTTCATTAAAAAAAAATCTGGTTAGCAGAGGATGGTTTCGATCCATCGACCTCTGGGTTATGGGCCCAGCACGCTTCCGCTGCGCCACTCTGCTCTCAGCCACTTCAGAAAAGACTAGAACTCACAATCCATGGCTTAGGAGGCCAGTGTCTTAGGCCACTGGGGCACTGTTTACCTTCTGCAAACAGTACGAACTGATAGAAGCAGTAAAAATAATGTGTACTGGATAGCACTGAGAGACGCAAATTCAATTTAGCTTTCTAATTTCTGCTTGCGTTTCATTAAAAAAAATCTGGTTAGCAGAGGATGGTTTCGATCCATCGACCTCTGGGTTATGGGCCCAGCACGCTTCCGCTGCGCCACTCTGCTCTCAGCCACTTCAGAAAAGACTAGAACTCACAATCCATGGCTTAGGAGGCCAGTGTCTTAGGCCACTGGGGTACTGTGTAAACAGTATGACCTATACAAACTGTTGGAAGAGGTAAAAACAAATGTATAATGGCAATGAGACATGCCATGAAACGACAATTTTTTTTGTTTTTTTTGTTCGCACTTAAAATCTAAAAAGAAACTGTTTAGCAGAGGATGGTTTCGATCCATCGACTCTGGGTTATGGGCCCAGCACGCTTCCTCTGCGCCACTCTGCTCTCAGCCACTTCAGAAAAGACTAGAACTCACAATCCATGGCTTAGGAGGCCAGTGTCTTAGGCCACTGGGTAGGTACTGTAACAGTATGACCTATACAAACTGTTGGAAGAGGTAAAAACAAATGTATAATGGCATGAGGACTACATGCATATGAAACGACAATTTTTTTGTTTTTTTTGTTCGCACTTAAAATCTAAAAAGAAACTGTTAGCAGAGGATTGGTTTCGATCCCATCGACCTCTGGGTTATGGGCCCAGCACGCTTCCGCTGCGCCCACTCTGCTCTCAGCCACTTCAGAAAAGACTAGAACTCACAATCCATGGCTTAGGAGGCCAGTGTCTTAGGCCACTGGGGCACTGTTTACCTCTGCAAACAGTAGCGAACTGATAGAAGCAGTAAAAATAATGTGTACTGGATAGCACTGAGAGACGCAAATTCAATTTAGCTTTCTAATTTCTGCTTGCGTTTCATAAAAAAAAAAATCTGGTTAGCAGAGGATGGTTTCGATCCATCGACCTCTGGGTTATGGGCCCAGCACGCTTCCGCTGCGCCACTCTGCTTCCATCCACCCAGATGGGACTTGAACCCACAATCCTGGCTTAGGAGGCCAGTGCTTATCCATTAGGCCACTGGGGCACTGTTTACCTTCTGCAAACAGTACGAACTGATAGAAGCAGTAAAAACAATGTGTACTGGATAGCACTGAGAGACGCAAATTCAATTTAGCTTTCTAATTTCTGCTTGCGTTTCATTAAAAAAAAAATCTGGTTAGCAGAGGATGGTTTCGATCCATCGACCTCTGGTTATGGGCCCAGCACGCTTCCGCTGCGCCATACTGCTCTCAGCACTTCAGACAAGACTAGAACTCACAATCCATGGCTTAGGAGGCCAGTGTCTTAGGCCACTGGGGTACTGTGTAAACAGTATGACCTATACAAACTGTTGGAAGAGGTAAAAACAAATGTATAATGGCAATGAGACATGCCATGAAACGACAATTTTTTTAGTTTTTTTTGTTCGCACTTAAAATCTAAAAAGAAACTGTTTAGCAGAGGATGGTTTCGATCCATCGACCTCTGGGTTATGGGCCCAGCACGCTTCCGCTGCGCCACTCTGCTCTCAGCCACTTCAGAAAAGACTAGAACTCACAATCCATGGCTTAGGAGGCCAGTGTCTTAGGCCACTGGGGCACTGTTTACCTTCTGCAAACAGTACGAACTGATAGAAGCAGTAAAAATAATGTGTACTGGATAGCACTGAGAGACGCAAATTCAATTTAGCTTTCTAATTTCTGCTTGCGTTTCATTAAAAAAAAATCTGGTTAGCAGAGGATGGTTTCGATCCATCGACCTCTGGGTTATGGGCCCAGCACGCTTCCGCTGCGCCACTCTGCTCTCAGCCACTTCAGAAAAGACTAGAACTCACAATCCATGGCTTAGGAGGCCAGTGTCTTAGGCCACTGGGGTACTGTGTAAACAGTATGACCTATACAAACTGTTGGAAGAGGTAAAAACAAATGTATAATGGCAATGAGACATGCCATGAAACGACAATTTTTTTTGTTTTTTTTGTTCGCACTTAAAATCTAAAAAGAAACTGTTTAGCAGAGGATGGTTTCGATCCATCGACCTCTGGGTTATGGGCCCAGCACGCTTCCGCTGCGCCACTCTGCTCTCAGCCACTTCAGAAAAGACTAGAACTCACAATCCATGGCTTAGGAGGCCAGTGTCTTAGGCCACTGGGGCACTGTTTACCTTCTGCAAACAGTACGAACTGATAGAAGCAGTAAAAATAATGTGTACTGGATAGCACTGAGAGACGCAAATTCAATTTAGCTTTCTAATTTCTGCTTGCGTTTCATTAAAAAAAAATCTGGTTAGCAGAGGATGGTTTCGATCCATCGACCTCTGGGTTATGGGCCCAGCACGCTTCCGCTGCGCCACTCTGCTCTCAGCCACTTCAGAAAAGACTAGAACTCACAATCCATGGCTTAGGAGGCCAGTGTCTTAGGCCACTGGGGCACTGTTTACCTTCTGACAGTACGAACTGATAGAAGAGTAAAAACAAATGTATAATGGCAATGAGACATGCATGAAACGACAATTTTTTTCTAATTTCTGCTTGCACTTAAAAAAAAAAAACTGGTTAGCAGAGGATGGTTTCGATCCATCGACCTCTGGGTTATGGGCCCAGCACGCTTCCGCTGCGCCACTCTGCTCTCAGCCACTTCAGAAAAGACTAGAACTCACAATCCATGGCTTAGGAGGCCAGTGTCTTAGGCCACTGGGGCACTGTTTACCTTCTGCAAACAGTACGAACTGATAGAAGCAGTAAAAATAATGTGTACTGGATAGCACTGAGAGACGCAAATTCAATTTAGCTTTCTAATTTCTGCTTGCGTTTCATAAAAAAAAAAATCTGGTTAGCAGAGGATGGTTTCGATCCATCGACCTCTGGGTTATGGGCCCAGCACGCTTCCGCTGCGCCACTCTGCTCTCAGCCACTTCAGAAAAGACTAGAACTCACAATCCATGGCTTAGGAGGCCAGTGTCTTAGGCCACTGGGGCACTGTTTACCTTCTGCAAACAGTACGAACTGATAGAAGCAGTAAAAATAATGTGTACTGGATAGCACTGAGAGACGCAAATTCAATTTAGCTTTCTAATTTCTGCTTGCGTTTCATTAAAAAAAATCTGGTTAGCAGAGGATGGTTTCGATCCATCGACCTCTGGGTTATGGGCCCAGCACGCTTCCGCTGCGCCACTCTGCTCTCAGCCACTTCAGAAAAGACTAGAACTCACAATCCATGGCTTAGGAGGCCAGTGTCTTAGGCCACTGGGGTACTGTGTAAACAGTATGACCTATACAAACTGTTGGAAGAGGTAAAAACAATGTATAATGGCAATGAGACATGCCATGAAACGACAATTTTTTTTGTTTTTTTTGTTCGCACTTAAAATCTAAAAAGAAACTGTTTAGCAGAGGATGGTTTCGATCCATCGACCTCTGGGTTATGGGCCCAGCACGCTTCCGCTGCGCCACTCTGCTCTCAGCCACTTCAGAAAAGACTAGAACTCACAATCCATGGCTTAGGAGGCCAGTGTCTTAGGCCACTGGGGCACTGTTTACCTTCTGCAAACATACGAACTGATAGAAGAGTAAAAACAATGTGTACTGGATAGCACTGAGAGACGCAAATTCAATTTAGCTTTCTAATTTCTGCTTGCGTTTCATAAAAAAAAAATCTGGTTAGCAGAGGATGGTTTCGATCCATCGACCTCTGGGTTATGGGCCCAGCACGCTTCCGCTGCGCCACTCTGCTCTCAGCCACTTCAGAAAAGACTAGAACTCACAATCCATGGCTTAGGAGGCCAGTGTCTTAGGCCACTGGGGCACTGTTTACCTTCTGCAAACAGTACGAACTGATAGAAGCAGTAAAAATAATGTGTACTGGATAGCACTGAGAGACGCAAATTCAATTTAGCTTTCTAATTTCTGCTTGCGTTTCATAAAAAAAAAATCTGGTTAGCAGAGGATGGTTTCGATCCATCGACCTCTGGGTTATGGGCCCAGCACGCTTCCGCTGCGCCACTCTGCTCTCAGCCACTTCAGAAAAGACTAGAACTCACAATCCATGGCTTAGGAGGCCAGTGTCTTAGGCCACTGGGGCACTGTTTACAGTTGACCTGCAAACAGTACGAACTGATAGAAGCAGTATAATAATGTGTACTGGATAGCACTGAGAGACGCAAATTCAATTTAGCTTTCTAATTTCTGCTTGCGTTTCATTAAAAAAAAAATCTGGTTAGCAGAGGATGGTTTCGATCCATCGACCTCTGGGTTATGGGCCCAGCACGCTTCCGCTGCGCCACTCTGCTCTCAGCCACTTCAGAAAAGACTAGAACTCACAATCCATGGCTTAGGAGGCCAGTGTCTTAGGCCACTGGGGTACTGTGTAAACAGTATGACCTATACAAACTGTTGGAAGAGGTAAAAACAAATGTATAATGGCAATGAGACATGCCATGAAACGACAATTTTTTTAGTTTTTTTTGTTCGCACTTAAAATCTAAAAAGAAACTGTTTAGCAGAGGATGGTTTCGATCCATCGACCTCTGGGTTATGGGCCCAGCACGCTTCCGCTGCGCCACTCTGCTCTCAGCCACTTCAGAAAAGACTAGAACTCACAATCCATGGCTTAGGAGGCCAGTGTCTTAGGCCACTGGGGCACTGTTTACCTTCTGCAAACAGTACGAACTGATAGAAGCAGTAAAAATAATGTGTACTGGATAGCACTGAGAGACGCAAATTCAATTTAGCTTTCTAATTTCTGCTTGCGTTTCATTAAAAAAAAATCTGGTTAGCAGAGGATGGTCGATCCATCGACCCTCTGGGTTATGGGCCCAGCACGCTTCCGCTGGCCACTCTGCCTCTCAGCCAGTTCAGAAAAGACTAGAACTCACAATCCATGGCTTAGGAGGCCAGTGTCTTAGGCCACTGGGGTACTGTGTAAACAGTATGACCTATACAACTGTTGGAAGAGGTAAAACAAATGTATAATGGCAATGAGACATGCCATGAAACGACAATTTTTTTTGTTTTTTTGTTCGCACTTAAAATCTAAAAAGAAACTGTTTAGCAGAGGATGGTTTCGATCCATCGACCTCTGGGTTATGGGCCCAGCACGCTTCCTCTGCGCCACTCTGCTTCCATCCACCCCAGATGGGACTTGAACCCACAATCCCTGGCTAGGAGGCCAGTGCCTTATCCATTAGGCCACTGGGGCACTGTTTACCTTCTGCAAACAGTACGAACTGATAGAAGCAGTAAAAATAATGTGTACTGGATAGCACTGAGAGACGCAAATTCAATTTAGCTTTCTAATTTCTGCTTGCGTTTCATTAAAAAAAAAATCTGGTTAGCAGAGGATGGTTTCGATCCATCGACCTCTGGGTTATGGGCCCAGCACGCTTCCGCTGCGCCACTCTGCTCTCAGCCACTTCAGAAAAGACTAGAACTCACAATCCATGGCTTAGGAGGCCAGTGTCTTAGGCCACTGGGGTACTGTGTAACAGTATGACCTATACAAACTGTTGGAAGAGGTAAAACAAATGTATAATGGCAATGAGACATGCCATGAACGACCAATTTTTTTTGTTTTTTTTGTTCGCACTTAAAATCTAAAAAGAAACTGTTCAGCAGAGGATTGGTTTCGATCCATCGACCTCTGGGTTATGGGCCCAGCACGCTTCCGCTGCGCCACTCTGCTCTCAGCCACTTCAGAAAAGACTAGAACTCACAATCCATGGCTTAGGAGGCCAGTGTCTTAGGCCACTGGGCACTGTTTACCCTTCTGCAAACAGTACGAACTGATAGAAGCAGTAAAAATAATGTGTACTGGATAGCACTGAGAGACGCAAATTCAATTTAGCTTTCTAATTTCTGCTTGCGTTTCATAAAAAAAAAAATCTGGTTAGCAGAGGATGGTTTCGATCCATCGACCTCTGGGTTATGGGCCCAGCACGCCATCCGCTGCGCCACTCTGCTTCCATCCAACCCAGATGGGACTTGAACCCACAATCCCTGGCTTAGGAGGCCAGTGACTTATCCATTAGGCCACTGGGGCACTGTTTACCTTCTGCAAACAGTACGAACTGATAGAAGCAGTAAAAATAATGTGTACTGGATAGCACTGAGAGACGCAAATTCAATTTAGATCTTCTAATTTTCTGCTTGCGTTTCATAAAAAAAAAATCTGGTTAGCAGAGGATGGTTTTCGATCCATCGACCTCTGGGGTTATGGGCCCAGCACGCTTCCGCTGCGCCACTCTGCTCTCAGCCACTTCAGAAAAGACTAGAACTCACAATCCATGGCTTAGGAGGCCAGTGTCTTAGGCCACTGGGGTACTGTGTAAACAGTATGCACCTATACAAACTGTTGGAAGAGGTAAAAACAAATGTATAATGGCAATGAGACATGCCATGAAACGACAATTTTTTTTGTTTTTTTTTGTTCGCACTTAAAATCTAAAAGAAACTGTTCAGCAGAGGATGGTTTCGATCCATCGACCTCTGGGTTATGGGCCCAGCACGCTTCCGCTGCGCCACTCTGCTCTCAGCCACTTCAGAAAGACTGAACTCACAATCCATGGCTTAGGAGGGCCAGTGTCTTAGGCCACTGGGGCACTGTTACCTTCTGCAAACAGTACGAACTGATAGAAGCAGTAAAAATAATGTGTACTGGATAGCACTGAGAGACGCAAATTCAATTAGCTTTCTAATTTCTGCTGCGTTTCATAAAAAAAAAATCTGGTGAGTAGAGGATGGTTTCGATCCATTCGACCTCTGGGTTATGGGCCCAGCACGCATCCGCTGCGCCACTCTGCTTCCATCCAACCCAGATGGGACTTGAACCCACAATCCCTGGCTTAGGAGGCCAGTGACTTATCCATTAGGCCACTGGGGCACTGTTTACCTTCTGCAAACAGTACGAACTGATTAGAAGCAGTAAAAACAATGTGTACTGGATAGAACTGAGAGACGCAAATGAAATTTAGCTTTCTAATTTCTGCTTGCGTTTCATAAAAAAAAAAATCTGGTTAGCAGAGGATGGTTTCGATCCATCGACCTCTGGGTTATGGCCAGCACGCTTCCGCTGCCGCCACTCTGCTCTCAGCCACTTCAGAAAGACTAGAACTCACCAATCCATGGCTTAGGCGGCCAGTGTCTTAGGCCACTGGGGTACTGTGTAAACAGTATGACCTATACAAACTGTTGGAAGAGGTAAAAACAAATGTATAATGGCAATGAGAATGCCATGAACGACAATTTTTTTTGTTTTTTTTGTTCGCACTTAAAATCTAAAAAGAAACTGTTTAGCAGAGGATGGTTTCGATCCATCGACCTCTGGGTTATGGGCCCCAGCACGCTTCGCTGCCGCCACTCTGCTCTCAGCCACTTCAGAAAAGACTAGAACTCACAATCCATGGCTTAGGAGGCCAGTGTCTTAGGCCACTGGGGCACTGTTTACCTTCTGCAAACAGTACGAACTGATAGAAGCAGTTAAAAATAATGTGTACTGGATAGCACTGAGAGACGCAAATTCAATTTAGCTTTCTAATTTCTGCTTGCGTTTCATTAAAAAAAAATCTGGTTAGCAGAGGATGGTTTCGATCCATCGACCTCTGGGTTATGGGCCCAGCACGCTTCCGCTGCGCCACTATGCTTCCATCCAACCCAGATGGGACTTGAACCCACAATCCCTGGCTTAGGAGGCCAGTGACTTATCCATTAGGCCACTGGGGCACTGTTTACCTTCTGCCAAACAGTACGAACTGATAGAAGCAGTAAAAACAATGTGTACTGGATAGCACTGAGAGACGCAAATGAAATTTAGCTTTCTAATTTCTGCTTGCGTTTCATAAAAAAAAAATCTGGTTAGCAGAGGATGGTTTCGATCCATCGACCTCTGGGTTATGGGCCCAGCACGCTTCCGCTGCTGCCACTCTGCTCTCAGCCACTTCAGAAAAGACTAGAACTCACAATCCATGGCTTAGGAGGCCAGTGTCTTAGGCCACTGGGGTACTGTGTAAACAGTATGACCTATACAAACTGTTGGAAGAGGTAAAAACAAATGTATAATGGCAATGAGACATGCCATGAAACGACAATTTTTTTTGTTTTTTTGTTCGCACTTAAAATCTAAAAAGAAACTGTTTTAGCAGAGGATGGTTTCGATCCATCGACCTCTGGGTTATGGGCCCAGCACGCTTCCGCTGCGCCACTCTGCTCTCAGCCAGTTCAGAAAAGACTAGAACTCACAATCCATGGCTTAGGAGGCCAGTGTCTTAGGCCACTGGGGCACTGTTTACCTTCTGCAAACAGTACGAACTGATAGAAGCAGTAAAAATAATGTGTACTGGATAGCACTGAGAGACGCAAATTCAATTTAGCTTTCTAATTTCTGCTTGCGTTTCATAAAAAAAAAATCTGGTTAGCAGAGGATGGTTTCGATCCATCGACCTCTGGGTTATGGGCCCAGCACGCTTCCGCTGCCGCCACTCTGCTTCCATCCAACCCAAGATGGGACTTGAACCCCCAATCCCTGGCTTAGGAGGCCAGTGATTATCCATTAGGCCACTGGGCACTGTTTACCTTCTGCAAACAGTACGAACTGATAGAAGCAGTAAAAACAATGTGTACTGGATAGCACTGAGAGACGCAAATGAAATTTAGCTTTCTAATTTCTGCTTGCGTTTCATTAAAAAAAAATCTGGTTAGCAGAGGATGGTTTCGATCCATCGACCTCTGGGTTATGGGCCCAGCACGCTTCCGCTGCGCCACTCTGCTCTCAGCCACTTCAGAAAAGACTAGAACTCACAATCCATGGCTTAGGAGGCCAGGTCTTAGGCCACTGGGGCACTGTTTACCTTCTGCAAACAGTACGAACTGATAGAAGCAGTAAAAATAATGTTGTACTGGATAGCACTGAGAGACGCAAATTCAATGTTAGCTTTCTAATTTCTGCTTGCGTTTCATTAAAAAAATCTGGTTAGCAGAGGATGGTTTCGATCCCTCGACCTCTGGGTTATGGGCCCAGCACGCTTCGCTGCGCCACTCTGCTCTCAGCCAGTTCAGAAAGACTAGAACTCACAATCCATGGCTTAGGAGGCCAGTGTCTTAGGCCACTGGGGTACTGTGTAAACAGTATGACCTATACAAACTGTTGGAAGAGGTAAAAACAAATGTATAATGGCAATGAGACATGCCATGAAACGACAATTTTTTTTGTTTTTTTTGTTCGCACTTAAATCTAAAAGAAACTGTTAGCAGCGGATGGTTTCGATCCATCGACCTCTGGGTTATGGGCCCAGCACGCTTCCGCTGCGCCACTCTGCTCTCAGCCACTTCAGAAAAGACTAGAACTCACAATCCATGGCTTAGGAGGCCAGTGTCTTAGGCCACTGGGGTACTGTGTAACACAGTATGACCTATACAAACTGTTGGAAGAGGTAAAAACAAATGTATAATGGCAATGAGAATGCCATGAAACGACAATTTTTTTTTGTTTTTTTTGTTCGCACTTAAAATCTAAAAGAAACTGTTTAGCAGAGGATGGTTTCGATCCATCGACCTCTGGGTATGGGCCCAGCACGCCTTCCGCTGCGCCACTCTGCTCTCAGCCACTTCAGAAAAGACTAGAACTCACAATCCATGGCTTAGGAGGCCAGTGTCTTAGGCCACTGGGGCACTGTTTTACCTTCTGCAAACAGTACGAACTGATAGAAGCAGTAAAAATAATGTGTACTGGATTAGCACTGAGAGACGCAAATTCAATTTAGCTTTCTAATTTCTGCTTGCGTTTCATAAAAAAAAAATCTGGTTAGCAGAGGATGGTTTCGATCCATCGACCTCTGGGTTATGGGCCCAGCACGCTTCCGCTGCGCCACTCTGCTTCCATCCAAACCCAGATGGGACTTGAACCCACAATCCCTGGCCTTAGGAGGCCAGTGACTTATCCATTAGGCCACTGGGGCACTGTTTACCTCTTCTGCAAACAGTACGAACTGATAGAAGCAGGTAAAAACAATGTGTACTGGATAGCCACTGAGAGACGCAATGAAATTAGCTTTCTAATTTCTGCTTGCGTTTCATTAAAAAAAAATCTGGTTAGCAGAGGATGGTTTCGATCCATCGACCTCTGGGTTATGGGCCCAGCACGCTTCCGCTGCGCCACTCTGCTCTCAGCCACTTCAGAAAAGACTAGAACTCACAATCCATGGCTTAGGAGGCCAGTGTCTTAGGCCACTGGGGGTACTGTGTAAACAGTATGACCTATACAAACTGTTGGAAGAGGTAAAAACAAATGTATAATGGCAATGAGACATGCCATGAAACGACAATTTTTTTAGTTTTTTTTTGTTCGCACTTAAAATCTAAAAAAGAAAACTGTTTAGCAGAGGATGGTTTCGATCCATCGACCTCTGGGTTATGGGCCCAGCACGCTTCCGCTGCGCCACTCTGCTCTCGCCACTTCAGAAAAGACTAGAACTCACAATCCATGGCTTAGGAGGCCAGTGTCTTAGGCCACTGGGGGCACTGTTTACCTTCTGCAAACAGTACGAACTGATAGAAGCAGTAAAAATAATGTGTACTGGATAGCACTGAGAGACCGCAATTCAATTTAGCTTTCTAATTTCTGCTTGCGTTTCATTAAAAAAAATCTGGTTAGCAGAGGATGGTTTCGATCCATCGACCTCTGGGTTATGGGCCCAGCACGCTTCCGCTGCGCCACTCTGCTCTCAGCCACTTCAGAAAAGACTAGAACTCCAATCCATGGCTTAGGAGGCCAGTGTCTTAGGCCACTGGGGTACTGTGTAAACAGTATGACCTATACAAACTGTGGAAGAGGTAAAAACAAATGTATAATGCGCAATGAGACATCGCCATGAAACGACAATTTTTTTAGTTTTTTTGTTCGCACTTAAAATCTAAAAAGAAACTGTTTAGCAGAGGATGGTTTCGATCCATCGACCTCTGGGTTATGGGCCCAGCACGCTCCGCTGCGCCACTCTGCTCTCAGCCACTTCAGAAAAGACTAGAACTCACAATCCATGGCTTAGGAGGCCCAGTGTCTTAGGCCACTGGGGCACTGTTTACCTTCTGCAAACAGTACGAACTGATAGAAGCAGTAAAAATAATGTGTACTGGATAGCACTGAGAGACGCAAATTCAATTTAGCTTTCTAATTTCTGCTTGCGTTTCATTAAAAAAAATTGGTTAGCAGAGGATGGTTTCGATCCATCGACCCTCTGGGTTATGGGCCCAGCACGCTTTCCGCTGCGCCACTCTGCTCTCAGCCAGTTCAGAAAAGACTAGAACTCACAATCCATGGCTTAGGAGGCCAGTGTCTTAGGCCACTGGGGTACTGTGTATAAACAGTATGACCTATACAAACTGTTGGAAGAGGTAATAAACAAATGTATAATGGCAATGAGACATGCCATGATGAACGACAATTTTTTTTGTTTTTTTTTGTTCGCACTTAAAATCTAAAAAGAAACTGTTTAGCAGAGGATGGTTTCGATCCATCGACCTCTGGGTTATGGGCCCAGCACGCTTCCGCTGCGCCACTCTGCTTCCATCCACCCCAGATGGGACCTTGAACCCACAATCCCTGGCTTAGGAGGCCAGTGCCTTATCCATTAGGCCACTGGGGCACTGTTTACCTTCTGCAAACAGTACGAACTGATAGAAGCAGTAAAAATAATGTGTACTGGATAGCACTGAGAGACGCAAATTCAATTTAGCTTTCTAATTTCTGCTTGCGTTTCATTAAAAAAAATCTGGTTAGCAGAGGATGGTTTCGATCCATCGACCTCTGGGTTATGGGCCAGCACGCTTCCGCTGCGCCACTCTGCTCTCAGCCACTTCAGAAAAGACTAGAAACTCACAAACTCCATGGATTAAGGAGGTCCAGTGTGCTTAGGTCCACTGGGGTGACTGTGTAAATCGAGTATGACCTATACCAAACTGTTGTTGGAAGAGGTAAAAACAAATTGTATATATGGCAATCGAGACATGCCATGAAACGACAATTTTTTGTTGGTTTTTCTGTTCCGCCCTTAAAATCTAAAAAGAAACTGTTCAGCACGAGATGGTTTCTTTTGATCCATCGACTGGGTTTATGGGCCCAGCACGCTTCCGATGCCGCCACTCTGCTATCAGCCCACTTCAGAAAAGACTAGAACTCACAATCCATGGCTTTAGGGAGGCCAGTGTCTTAGGCCACTGGGGCACTGTTACCTTCTGCGCAAAACAGCTACGAACCTGATATGAAGCAGGTAAAATAATGTGTTACTGGGATGAGGACTTGAGAGACCGCCAAATTCAATTTAGCTTTGCTAATTTCTGCTTGCGTTTCATAAAAAAAAAATCTGGTTAGCAGAGGATGTTTCGATCCATCGACCTCTGGGTTATGGGACCAGCACGCATCCCGCTGCGCCACTCTGCTTCCATCCAACCCAGATTGGACTTGAACCCACAATCCCTGGCTTAGGAGGCCAGTGACTTATTCCATTAGGCCACTGGGGCACTGTTTACCTTCTGCAAACAGTACGAACTGATAGAAGCAGTAAAAATAATGTGTACTGATAGCACTGAGAGACGCAAATTCCAATTTAGCTTTCTAATTTCTGCTTGCGTTTCATTAAAAAAAAAATCTGGTTAGCAGAGGATGGTTTCGATCCATCGACCCTCTGGGTTATGGCCCAGCACGCTTCCGCTGCGCCACTCTGCTCTCAGCCACTTCAGAAAAGACTAGAACTCACAATCCATGGCTTAGGAGGCCAGTGTCTTAGGCACTGGGGTGTACTGTGTAAACAGTATGACCTATACAAACTGTTGGAAGAGGTAAAAACAAATGTATAATGGCAATGAGACATGCCATGAAACGACAATTTTTTTTGTTTTTTTGTTCGCACTTAAAATCTAAAAGAACTGTTTAGCAGAGGATGGTTTTCGATCCATGACCTCTGGGTTATGGGCCCAGCACGCTTCCGCTGCGCCACTCTGCTCTCAGCCACTTCAGAAAAGACTAGAACTCACAATCCATGGCTTAGGAGGCCAGTGTCTTAGGCCACTGGGGCACTGTTTACCTTCTGCAAACAGTACGAACTGATAGAAGCAGTTAAAAATAATGTGTACTGGATAGCACTGAGAGACGCAAATTCAATTTAGCTTTCTAATTTCTGCTTGCGTTTCATAAAAAAAAAAATCTGGTTAGCAGAGGATGGTTTCGATCCATCGACCTCTGGGTTATGGGCCCAGCACGCATCCGCTGCGCCACTCTGCTTCCATCCAACCCAGATGGGACTTGAACCCACAATCCCTGGCTTAGGAGGCCAGTGACTTATCCATTAGGCCACTGGGGCACTGTTTACCTTCTGCAAACAGTACGAACTGATAGAAGCAGTAAAACAATGTGTACTGGATAGCACTGAGAGACCCGCAAATGAAAATTTTAGCTTTCTAATTTCTGCTTGCGTTTCATAAAAAAAAAATCTGGTTAGCAGAGGATGGTTTCGATTCCATCGACCTCTGGGGTTATGGGCCCAGCACGCTTCCGCTGCGACCACTCTGCTCTCAGCCACTTCAGAAAAGACTAGAACTCAAAATCCCTGGCTTAGGAGGCCAGTGTCTTAGGCCACTGGGGTACTGTGTAAACAGTATGACCTATACAAAACTGTTGGAAGAGGTAAAAACAAATGTATAATGGCATGAGACATGCCATGAAACGACATTTTTTTTTGTTTTTTTTTGTTCGCACTTAAAATCTAAAAAGAAACTGTTTAGCAGAGGATGGTTTCGATCCATCGACCTCTGGGTTATGGGCCCACACGCTTCCGCTGCGCCACCTCTGCTCTCAGCCACTTCAGAAAAGACTAGAACTCACAACCATGGCTTAGGAGGCCAGTGTCTTAGGCCACTGGGGCACTGTTTACCTTCTGCAAACAGTACGAACTGATAGAAGCAGTAAAAATAATGTGTACTGGATAGCACTGAGAGACGCAAATTCAATTAGCGTTCTAATTTCTGCTTGCGTTTCATTAATAAAAAAATCTGGTTAGCAGAGGATGGGTTTCGATCCATCGACCTCTGGGTTATGGGCCCAGCACGCTTCCGCTGCGCCACTCTGCTTCCATCCAACCCAGATGGGACTTGAACCCACAATCCCTGGCTTAGGAGGCCAGTGACTTATCCATTAGGCCACTGGGGCACTGTTTACCTTCTGCAAACAGTACGAACTGATAGAAGCAGTAAAAACAATGTGTACTGGATAGCACTGAGAGACGCAAATGAAATTTAGCTTTCTAATTTCTGCTTGCGTTTCATAAAAAAAAAAATCTGGTTAGCAGAGGATGGTTTCGATCCATCGACCTCTGGGTTATGGGCCCAGCACGCTTCCGCTGCGCCACTCTGCTCTCAGCCACTTCAGAAAAGACTAGAACTCACAATCCATGGCTTAGGAGGCCAGTGTCTTAGGCCCATGGGGTACTGTGTAAACAGTATGACTATACAAACTGTTGGAAGAGGTAAAAACAAATGTATAATGGCAATGAGACATGCCATGAAACGACAATTTTTTTTGTTTTTTTTGTTCGCACTTAAAATCTAAAAAGAAACTGTTTAGCAGAGGATGGTTTCGATCCATCGACCCTCTGGGTTATGGCCCAGCACGCTTCCGCTGCGCCACTCTGCTCTCAGCCAGTTCAGAAAAGACTAGAACTCACAATCCATGGCTTAGGAGGCCAGTGTTCTTAGGCCACTGGGGCACTGTTTACCTTCTGCAACAGTACGAACTGATAGAAGCAGTAAAATAAATGTGTACTGGATAGCACTGAGAGACGCAAATTCAATTTAGCTTTCTAATTTCTGCTTGCGTTTCATAAAAAAAAAATCTGCGTTAGCAGAGGATGGTTTCGATCCATCGACCTCTGGGTTATGGGCCCAGCACGCTTCCGCTGCGGCCACTCTGCTTCCATCCAACCCAGATGGGACTTGAACCCACAATCCCTGGCTTAGGAGGCCAGTGACTTATCCATTAGGCCACTGGGGCACTGTTTACCTTCTGCAAACAGTACGAACTGATAGAAGCAGTAAAAACAATGTGTACTGGATAGCACTGAGAGACGCAAATGAAATTAGGCTTTCTAATTTTTGCTTGCGTTTCATTAAAAAAGAAAAATTGTTTAGCAGAGAATGTTTCGAATCCATCGACCTTCTGGGTTATGGGCCCAGCACGCTTCCGCTGCGCCACTCTGCTCTCAGCCACTTCAGAAAGACTAGAACTCACAATCCATGGCTTAGGAGGCCAGTGTCTTAGGCCACTTGGTACTGTGTAAACCGTTATGACCATAACAAACTGTTGGAAGAGAGGTAAAAAACAATGTATAATGGCAAGTAGCACATGCACATGAAACGACAATTTTTTTTGTTTTTTTTGTTCGCACTTAAAATCTAAAAAGAAACTGTTTAGCAGAGGATAGTTTCGATCCATCGACCTCTGGGTTATGGGCCCCAGCCGCTTCCGCTGCGCCACTCTGCTCTCAGCCACTTCAGAAAAGACTAGAACTCAACAATCCATGGCTTAGGAGGCCAGTGTCTTAGGCCACTGGGCACTGTTCCTTCTGCAAACAGTACGAACTGATAGAAGCAGTAAAAATAATGTGTACTGGATAGCACTGAGAGACGCAAATTACATTTAGCTTCTAATTTCTGCTTGCGTTTCATTAAAAAAAAATCTGGTTCGCAGAGGATGGTTTCGATCCATCGACCTCGGGGTTATGGGCCCAGCACGCTTCCCGCTGCAGCCACTCTGCTCTCAGCCACTTCAGAAAAGACTAGAACTCAACCAATCCATGGCTTAGGAGGCCAGTGTCTTAGGCCACTGGGGTACTGTGTAAACAGTATGGACCTATACAACTGTTGGAAGAGGTAAAAACAAATGTATAATGGCAATGAGACATGCCATGAAACGACAATTTTTTTTGTTTTTTTTGTTCGCACTTAAAATCTAAAAAGAAACTGTTTAGCAGAGGATGGTTTCGATCCATCGACCTCTGGGTTATGGGCCCAGCACGCTTCCGCTGCGCCACTCTGCTCCAGCCACTTCAGAAAAGACTAGAACTCACAATCCATGGCTTAGGAGGCCAGTGTCTTAGGCCACTGGGGCACTGTTTACCTTCTGCAAACAGTACGAACTGATAGAAGCAGTAAAAATAATGTGTACTGGATAGCACTGAGAGACGCAAATTCAATTTAGCTTTCTAATTTCTGCTTGCGTTTCATTAAAAAAAATCTGGTTAGCAGAGGATGGTTTCGATCCATCGACCTCTGGGTTATGGGCCCAGCACGCTTCCGCTGCGCCACTCTGCTCTCAGCCACTTCAGAAAAGACTAGAACTCACAATCCATGGCTTAGGAGGCCAGTGTCTTAGGCCACTGGGGTACTGTGTAAACAGTATGACCTATACAAACTGTTGGAAGAGGTAAAAACAAATGTATAATGGCAATGAGACATGCCATGAAACGACAATTTTTTTTGTTTTTTTTGTTCGCACTTAAAATCTAAAAAGAAACTGTTTAGCAGAGGATGGTTTCGATCCATCGACCTCTGGGTTATGGGCCCAGCACGCTTCCGCTGCGCCACTCTGCTCTCAGCCACTTCAGAAAAGACTAGAACTCACAATCCATGGCTTAGGAGGCCAGTGTCTTAGGCCACTGGGGCACTGTTTACCTTCTGCAAACAGTACGAACTGATAGAAGCAGTAAAAATAATGTGTACTGGATAGCACTGAGAGACGCAAATTCAATTTAGCTTTCTAATTTCTGCTTGCGTTTCATAAAAAAAAAATCTGGTTAGCAGAGGATGGTTTCGATCCATCGACCTCTGGGTTATGGGCCCAGCACGCTTCCGCTGCGCCACTCTGCTCTCAGCCACTTCAGAAAAGACTAGAACTCACAATCCATGGCTTAGGAGGCCAGTGTCTTAGGCCACTGGGGTACTGTGTAAACAGTATGACCTATACAAACTGTTGGAAGAGGTAAAAACAAATGTATAATGGCAATGAGACATGCCATGAAACGACAATTTTTTTTGTTTTTTTTGTTCGCACTTAAAATCTAAAAAGAAACTGTTTAGCAGAGGATGGTTTCGATCCATCGACCTCTGGGTTATGGGCCCAGCACGCTTCCGCTGCGCCACTCTGCTCTCAGCCACTTCAGAAAAGACTAGAACTCACAATCCATGGCTTAGGAGGCCAGTGTCTTAGGCCACTGGGGCACTGTTTACCTTCTGCAAACAGTACGAACTGATAGAAGCAGTAAAAATAATGTGTACTGGATAGCACTGAGAGACGCAAATTCAATTTAGCTTTCTAATTTCTGCTTGCGTTTCATAAAAAAAAAATCTGGTTAGCAGAGGATGGTTTCGATCCATCGACCTCTGGGTTATGGGCCCAGCACGCTTCCGCTGCGCCACTCTGCTCTCAGCCACTTCAGAAAAGACTAGAACTCACAATCCATGGCTTAGGAGGCCAGTGTCTTAGGCCACTGGGGCACTGTTACCTTCTGCAAACAGTACGAACTGATAGAAGCAGTAAAAACAATGTGTACTGGATAGCACTGAGAGACGCAAATGAAATTTAGCTTTCTAATTTCTGCTTGCGCATTAAAAAAAAAAATCTGGTTAGCAGAGGATGGTTTCGATCCATCGACCTCTGGGTTATGGGCCCAGCACGCTTCCGCTGCGCCACTCTGCTCTCAGCCACTTCAGAAAAGACTAGAACTCACAATCCATGGCTTAGGAGGCCAGTGTCTTAGGCCACTGGGGTACTGTGTAAACAGTATGAACTATACAAACTGTTGGAAGAGTAAAAACAAATGTATAATGGCAATGAGACATGCCATGAAACGACAATTTTTTTTGTTTTTTTTGTTCGCTTAAAATCTAAAAAAAAACTGTTTAGCAGAGGATGGTTTCGATCCATCGACCTCTGGGTTATGGGCCCAGCACGCTTCCGCTGCGCCACTCTGCTCTCAGCCACTTCAGAAAAGACTAGAACTCACAATCCATGGCTTAGGAGGCCAGTGTCTTAGGCCACTGGGGTACTGTGTAAACAGTATGACCTATACAAACTGTTGGAAGAGGTAAAAACAAATGTATAATGGCAATGAGACATGCCATGAAACGACATTTTTTTTTGTTTTTTTTGTTCGCACTTAAAATCTAAAAAGAAACTGTTTAGCAGAGGATGGTTTCGATCCATCGACCTCTGGGTTATGGGCCCAGCACGCTTCCGCTGCGCCACTCTGCTTCAGCCACTTCAGAAAAGACTAGAACTCACAATCCATGGCTTAGGAGGCCAGTGCCTTATCTTAGGCCACTGGGGCACTGTTTACCTTCTGCAAACAGTACGAACTGATAGAAGCAGTAAAAATAATGTGTACTGGATAGCACTGAGAGACGCAAATTCAATTTAGCTTTCTAATTTCTGCTTGCGTTTCATAAAAAAAAATCTGGTTAGCAGAGGATGGTTTCGATCCATCGACCTCTGGGTTATGGGCCCAGCACGCTTCCGCTGCGCCACTCTGCTCTCAGCCACTTCAGAAAAGACTAGAACTCACAATCCATGGCTTAGGAGGCCAGTGTCTTAGGCCACTGGGGTACTGTGTAAACAGTATGACCTATACAAACTGTTGGAAGAGGTAAAAACAAATGTATAATGGCAATGAGACATGCCATGAAACGACAATTTTTTTTGTTTTTTTTGTTCGCACTTAAAATCTAAAAAGAAACTGTTTAGCAGAGGATGGTTTCGATCCATCGACCTCTGGGTTATGGGCCCAGCACGCTTCCGCTGCGCCACTCTGCTTCCAGCCACCCCAGAAAAGACTTGAACTCACAATCCATGGCTTAGGAGGCCAGTGCCTTATCTTAGGCCACTGGGGCACTGTTTACCTTCTGCAAACAGTACGAACTGATAGAAGCAGTAAAAATAATGTGTACTGGATAGCACTGAGAGACGCAAATTCAATTTAGCTTTCTAATTTCTGCTTGCGTTTCATAAAAAAAAATCTGGTTAGCAGAGGATGGTTTCGATCCATCGACCTCTGGGTTATGGGCCCAGCACGCTTCCGCTGCGCCACTCTGCTCTCAGCCACTTCAGAAAAGACTAGAACTCACAATCCATGGCTTAGGAGGCCAGTGTCTTAGGCCACTGGGGTACTGTGTAAACAGTATGACCTATACAAACTGTTGGAAGAGGTAAAAACAAATGTATAATGGCAATGAGACATGCCATGAAACGACAATTTTTTTTGTTTTTTTTGTTCGCACTTAAAATCTAAAAAGAAACTGTTTAGCAGAGGATGGTTTCGATCCATCGACCTCTGGGTTATGGGCCCAGCACGCTTCCGCTGCGCCACTCTGCTTCCATCCACCCCAGAAAAGACTGAACCCACAATCCATGGCTTAGGAGGCCAGTGCCTTATCCATTAGGCCACTGGGGCACTGTTTACCTTCTGCAAACAGTACGAACTGATAGAAGCAGTAAAAATAATGTGTACTGGATAGCACTGAGAGACGCAAATTCAATTTAGCTTTCTAATTTCTGCTTGCGTTTCATTAAAAAAAAATCTGGTTAGCAGAGGATGGTTTCGATCCATCGACCTCTGGGTTATGGGCCCAGCACGCTTCCGCTGCGCCACTCTGCTCTCAGCCACTTCAGAAAAGACTAGAACTCACAATCCATGGCTTAGGAGGCCAGTGTCTTAGGCCACTGGGGTACTGTGTAAACAGTATGACCTATACAAACTGTTGGAAGAGGTAAAAACAAATGTATAATGGCAATGAGACATGCCATGAAACGACAATTTTTTTTGTTTTTTTTGTTCGCACTTAAAATCTAAAAAGAAACTGTTTAGCAGAGGATGGTTTCGATCCATCGACCTCTGGGTTATGGGCCCAGCACGCTTCCGCTGCGCCACTCTGCTCTCAGCCACTTCAGAAAAGACTAGAACTCACAATCCATGGCTTAGGAGGCCAGTGTCTTAGGCCACTGGGGCACTGTTTACCTTCTGCAAACAGTACGAACTGATAGAAGCAGTAAAAATAATGTGTACTGGATAGCACTGAGAGACGCAAATTCAATTTAGCTTTCTAATTTCTGCTTGCGTTTCATAAAAAAAAATCTGGTTAGCAGAGGATGGTTTCGATCCATCGACCTCTGGGTTATGGGCCCAGCACGCTTCCGCTGCGCCACTCTGCTCTCAGCCACTTCAGAAAAGACTAGAACTCACAATCCATGGCTTAGGAGGCCAGTGTCTTAGGCCACTGGGGTACTGTGTAAACAGTATGACCTATACAAACTGTTGGAAGAGGTAAAAACAAATGTATAATGGCAATGAGACATGCCATGAAACGACAATTTTTTTTGTTTTTTTTGTTCGCACTTAAAATCTAAAAAGAAACTGTTTAGCAGAGGATGGTTTCGATCCATCGACCTCTGGGTTATGGGCCCAGCACGCTTCCGCTGCGCCACTCTGCTTCCATCCACCCAGATGGGACTTGAAACCACAATCCCTGGCTTAGGAGGCCAGTGCCTTATCCATTAGGCCACTGGGGCACTGTTTACCTTCTGCAAACAGTACGAACTGATAGAAGCAGTAAAAATAATGTGTACTGGATAGCACTGAGAGACGCAAATTCAATTTAGCTTTCTAATTTCTGCTTGCGTTTCATAAAAAAAAAATCTGGTTAGCAGAGGATGGTTTCGATCCATCGACCTCTGGGTTATGGGCCCAGCACGCTTCCGCTGCGCCACTCTGCTCTCAGCCACTTCAGAAAAGACTAGAACTCACAATCCATGGCTTAGGAGGCCAGTGTCTTAGGCCACTGGGGTACTGTGTAAACAGTATGACCTATACAAACTGTTGGAAGAGGTAAAAACAAATGTATAATGGCAATGAGACATGCCATGAAACGACAATTTTTTGTTTTTTTTGTTCGCACTTAAAATCTAAAAAGAAACTGTTTAGCAGAGGATGGTTTCGATCCATCGACCTCTGGGTTATGGGCCCAGCACGCTTCCGCTGCGCCACTCTGCTTCCAGCCACTTCAGAAAAGACTAGAACCACAATCCATGGCTTAGGAGGCCAGTGCCTTATCATTAGGCCACTGGGGCACTGTTTACCTTCTGCAAACAGTACGAACTGATAGAAGCAGTAAAAATAATGTGTACTGGATAGCACTGAGAGACGCAAATTCAATTTAGCTTTCTAATTTCTGCTTGCGTTTCATAAAAAAAAATCTGGTTAGCAGAGGATGGTTTCGATCCATCGACCTCTGGGTTATGGGCCCAGCACGCTTCCGCTGCGCCACTCTGCTCTCAGCCACTTCAGAAAAGACTAGAACTCACAATCCATGGCTTAGGAGGCCAGTGTCTTAGGCCACTGGGGTACTGTGTAAACAGTATGACCTATACAAACTGTTGGAAGAGGTAAAAACAAATGTATAATGGCAATGAGACATGCCATGAAACGACAATTTTTTTGTTTTTTTTGTTCGCACTTAAAATCTAAAAAGAAACTGTTTAGCAGAGGATGGTTTCGATCCATCGACCTCTGGGTTATGGGCCCAGCACGCTTCCGCTGCGCCACTCTGCTTCCATCCACTTCAGAAAAGACTTGAACTCACAATCCATGGCTTAGGAGGCCAGTGTCCATTAGGCCACTGGGGCACTGTTTACCTTCTGCAAACAGTACGAACTGATAGAAGCAGTAAAAATAATGTGTACTGGATAGCACTGAGAGACGCAAATTCAATTTAGCTTTCTAATTTCTGCTTGCGTTTCATAAAAAAAAAATCTGGTTAGCAGAGGATGGTTTCGATCCATCGACCTCTGGGTTATGGGCCCAGCACGCTTCCGCTGCGCCACTCTGCTCTCAGCCACTTCAGAAAAGACTAGAACTCACAATCCATGGCTTAGGAGGCCAGTGTCTTAGGCCACTGGGGTACTGTGTAAACAGTATGACCTATACAAACTGTTGGAAGAGGTAAAAACAAATGTATAATGGATGAGCATGAGAGACGCAATTCAATTTAGCTTTTAATTTCTGTTCGCACTTAAAATCTAAAAAGAAACTGTTTAGCAGAGGATGGTTTCGATCCATCGACCTCTGGGTTATGGGCCCAGCACGCTTCCGCTGCGCCACTCTGCTCTCAGCCACTTCAGAAAAGACTAGAACTCACAATCCATGGCTTAGGAGGCCAGTGTCTTAGGCCACTGGGGTACTGTTAAACAGTCTGAACTATACGAACTGTTGGAAGAGTAAAAACAAATGTATAATGGCAATGAGACATGCCATGAAACGACAATTTTTTTGCTTTTTTTTGTTCGCACTTAAAATCTAAAAAGAAACTGTTTAGCAGAGGATGGTTTCGATCCATCGACCTCTGGGTTATGGGCCCAGCACGCTTCCGCTGCGCCACTCTGCTCTCAGCCACTTCAGAAAAGACTAGAACTCACAATCCATGGCTTAGGAGGCCAGTGTCTTAGGCCACTGGGGCACTGTTACCTTCTGCAAACAGTACGAACTGATAGAAGCAGTAAAAATAATGTGTACTGGATAGCACTGAGAGACGCAAATTCAATTTAGCTTTCTAATTTCTGCTTGCGTTTCATTAAAAAAAATCTGGTTAGCAGAGGATGGTTTCGATCCATCGACCTCTGGGTTATGGGCCCAGCACGCTTCCGCTGCGCCACTCTGCTCTCAGCCACTTCAGAAAAGACTAGAACTCACAATCCATGGCTTAGGAGGCCAGTGTCTTAGGCCACTGGGGCACTGTGTAAACAGTATGACCTATACGAACTGTTGGAAGAGGTAAAAACAAATGTATAATGGCAATGAGACATGCCATGAAACGACAATTTTTTTGTTTTTTTGTTCGCACTTAAAATCTAAAAAGAAACTGTTAGCAGAGGATGGTTTCGATCCATCGACCTCTGGGTTATGGGCCCAGCACGCTTCCGCTGCGCCACTCTGCTCTCAGCCACTTCAGAAAAGACTAGAACTCACAATCCATGGCTTAGGAGGCCAGTGTCTTAGGCCACTGGGGCACTGTTTACCTTCTGCAAACAGTACGAAACTGATAGAAGCAGTAAAAAAATGTGTACTGGATAGCACTGAGAGACGCAAATTCAATTTAGCTTTCTTTTCTGCTTGCGTTTCATTAAAAAAAACTGGTTAGCAGAGGATGGTTTCGATCCATCGACCTCTGGGTTATGGGCCCAGCACGCTTCCGCTGCGCCACTCTGCTCTCAGCCACTTCAGAAAAGACTAGAACTCACAATCCATGGCTTAGGAGGCCAGTGTCTTAGGCCACTGGGGCACTGTGTTACCTTATGCAAACAGTACGAACTGTTAGAAGCAGGTAAAAATAATGTGTACTGGATAGCACTGAGAGACGCAAATTCAATTTAGCTTTTAATTTTGCTTGCGTTTCATTAAAAAAAAATCTGTTTAGCAGAGGATGGTTTCGATCCATCGACCTCTGGGTTATGGGCCCAGCACGCTTCCGCTGCGCCACTCTGCTCTCAGCCACTTCAGAAAAGACTAGAACTCACAATCCATGGCTTAGGAGGCCAGTGTCTTAGGCCACTGGGGCACTGTTTACCTTCTGCAAACAGTACGAACTGATAGAAGCAGTAAAAATAATGTGTACTGGATAGCACTGAGAGACGCAAATTCAATTTAGCTTTCTAATTTCTGCTTGCGTTTCATTAAAAAAAAATCTGGTTAGCAGAGGATGGTTTCGATCCATCGACCTCTGGGTTATGGGCCCAGCACGCTTCCGCTGCGCCACTCTGCTCTCAGCCACTTCAGAAAAGACTAGAACTCACAATCCATGGCTTAGGAGGCCAGTGTCTTAGGCCACTGGGGTACTGTGTAAACAGTATGACCTATACAAACTGTTGGAAGAGGTAAAAACAAATGTATAATGGCAATGAGACATGCCATGAAACGACAATTTTTTTTGTTTTTTTTGTTCGCACTTAAAATCTAAAAAGAAACTGTTTAGCAGAGGATGGTTTCGATCCATCGACCTCTGGGTTATGGGCCCAGCACGCTTCCGCTGCGCCACTCTGCTCTCAGCCACTTCAGAAAAGACTAGAACTCACAATCCATGGCTTAGGAGGCCAGTGTCTTAGGCCACTGGGGCACTGTTTACCTTCTGCAAACAGTACGAACTGATAGAAGCAGTAAAAATAATGTGTACTGGATAGCACTGAGAGACGCAAATTCAATTTAGCTTTCTAATTTCTGCTTGCGTTTCATAAAAAAAAAAATCTGGTTAGCAGAGGATGGTTTCGATCCATCGACCTCTGGGTTATGGGCCCAGCACGCTTCCGCTGCGCCACTCTGCTCTCAGCCACTTCAGAAAAGACTAGAACTCACAATCCATGGCTTAGGAGGCCAGTGTCTTAGGCCACTGGGGTACTGTGTAAACAGTATGAACTATACAAACTGTTGGAAGAGGTAAAAACAATGTATAATGGATAGCATGAGAGACGACAATTTTTTTTTTTTGTTCGCACTTAAAATCTAAAAAAAAACTGTTTAGCAGAGGATGGTTTCGATCCATCGACCTCTGGGTTATGGGCCCAGCACGCTTCCGCTGCGCCACTCTGCTCTCAGCCACTTCAGAAAAGACTAGAACTCACAATCCATGGCTTAGGAGGCCAGTGTCTTAGGCCACTGGGGCACTGTTTACCTTCTGCAAACAGTACGAACTGATAGAAGCAGTAAAAATAATGTGTACTGGATAGCACTGAGAGACGCAAATTCAATTTAGCTTTCTAATTTCTGCTTGCGTTTCATTAAAAAAAAATCTGGTTAGCAGAGGATGGTTTCGATCCATCGACCTCTGGGTTATGGGCCCAGCACGCTTCCGCTGCGCCACTCTGCTCTCAGCCACTTCAGAAAAGACTAGAACTCACAATCCATGGCTTAGGAGGCCAGTGTCTTAGGCCACTGGGGTACTGTGTAAACAGTATGACCTATACAAACTGTTGGAAGAGGTAAAAACAAATGTATAATGGCAATGAGACATGCCATGAAACGACAATTTTTTTTGTTTTTTTTGTTCGCACTTAAAATCTAAAAAGAAACTGTTTAGCAGAGGATGGTTTCGATCCATCGACCTCTGGGTTATGGGCCCAGCACGCTTCCGCTGCGCCACTCTGCTCTCAGCCACTTCAGAAAAGACTAGAACTCACAATCCATGGCTTAGGAGGCCAGTGTCTTAGGCCACTGGGGCACTGTTTACCTTCTGCAAACAGTACGAACTGATAGAAGCAGTAAAAATAATGTGTACTGGATAGCACTGAGAGACGCAAATTCAATTTAGCTTTCTAATTTCTGCTTGCGTTTCATAAAAAAAAAAATCTGGTTAGCAGAGGATGGTTTCGATCCATCGACCTCTGGGTTATGGGCCCAGCACGCTTCCGCTGCGCCACTCTGCTCCAGCCACTTCAGAAAAGACTAGAACTCACAATCCATGGCTTAGGAGGCCAGTGTCTTAGGCCACTGGGGCACTGTTTACCTTCTGCAAACAGTACGAACTGATAGAAGCAGTAAAAACAATGTGTACTGGATAGCACTGAGAGACGCAAATGAAATTTAGCTTTCTAATTTCTGCTTGCGTTTCATTAAAAAAAAAATCTGGTTAGCAGAGGATGGTTTCGATCCATCGACCTCTGGGTTATGGGCCCAGCACGCTTCCGCTGCGCCACTCTGCTCTCAGCCACTTCAGAAAAGACTAGAACTCACAATCCATGGCTTAGGAGGCCAGTGTCTTAGGCCACTGGGGTACTGTGTAAACAGTATGACCTATACAAACTGTTGGAAGAGGTAAAAACAAATGTATAATGGCAATGAGACATGCCATGAAACGACAATTTTTTTGTTTTTTTTGTTCGCACTTAAAATCTAAAAAGAAACTGTTTAGCAGAGGATGGTTTCGATCCATCGACCTCTGGGTTATGGGCCCAGCACGCTTCCGCTGCGCCACTCTGCTCTCAGCCACTTCAGAAAAGACTAGAACTCACAATCCATGGCTTAGGAGGCCAGTGTCTTAGGCCACTGGGGCACTGTTTACCTTCTGCAAACAGTACGAACTGATAGAAGCAGTAAAAATAATGTGTACTGGATAGCACTGAGAGACGCAAATTCAATTTAGCTTT
This sequence comes from Oncorhynchus kisutch, assembly GCF_002021735.2. Classification (NCBI taxonomy): domain Eukaryota; kingdom Metazoa; phylum Chordata; class Actinopteri; order Salmoniformes; family Salmonidae; genus Oncorhynchus; species Oncorhynchus kisutch. The sequence continues at coordinate 15,209 of NW_022262691.1, read as the reverse complement.
CTAATTTCTGCTTGCGTTTCATTAAAAAAAAAATCTGGTTAGCAGAGGATGGTTTCGATCCATCGACCTCTGGGTTATGGGCCCAGCACGCTTCCGCTGCGCCACTCTGCTCTCAGCCACTTCAGAAAAGACTAGAACTCACAATCCATGGCTTAGGAGGCCAGTGTCTTAGGCCACTGGGGTACTGTGTAAACAGTATGACCTATACAAACTGTTGGAAGAGGTAAAAACAAATGTATAATGGCAATGAGACATGCCATGAAACGACAATTTTTTTGTTTTTTTTGTTCGCACTTAAAATCTAAAAAGAAACTGTTTAGCAGAGGATGGTTTCGATCCATCGACCTCTGGGTTATGGGCCCAGCACGCTTCCGCTGCGCCACTCTGCTTCCAGCCACCCCAGATGGGACTTGAACCACAATCCCTGGCTTAGGAGGCCAGTGCCTTATCCATTAGGCCACTGGGGCACTGTTTACCTTCTGCAAACAGTACGAACTGATAGAAGCAGTAAAAATAATGTGTACTGGATAGCACTGAGAGACGCAAATTCAATTTAGCTTTCTAATTTCTGCTTGCGTTTCATTAAAAAAAAAATCTGGTTAGCAGAGGATGGTTTCGATCCATCGACCTCTGGGTTATGGGCCCAGCACGCTTCCGCTGCGCCACTCTGCTCTCAGCCACTTCAGAAAAGACTAGAACTCACAATCCATGGCTTAGGAGGCCAGTGTCTTAGGCCACTGGGGTACTGTGTAAACAGTATGACCTATACAAACTGTTGGAAGAGGTAAAAACAAATGTATAATGGCAATGAGACATGCCATGAAACGACAATTTTTTTTGTTTTTTTTGTTCGCACTTAAAATCTAAAAAGAAACTGTTAGCAGAGGATGGTTTCGATCCATCGACCTCTGGGTTATGGGCCCAGCACGCTTCCGCTGCGCCACTCTGCTCTCAGCCACTTCAGAAAAGACTAGAACTCACAATCCATGGCTTAGGAGGCCAGTGTCTTAGGCCACTGGGGCACTGTTTACCTTCTGCAAACAGTACGAACTGATAGAAGCAGTAAAAATAATGTGTACTGGATAGCACTGAGAGACGCAAATTCAATTTAGCTTTCTAATTTCTGCTTGCGTTTCATAAAAAAAAAATCTGGTTAGCAGAGGATGGTTTCGATCCATCGACCTCTGGGTTATGGGCCCAGCACGCTTCCGCTGCGCCACTCTGCTCCAGCCACCCAGAAAAGACTAGAACTCACAATCCATGGCTTAGGAGGCCAGTGTCTTAGGCCACTGGGGCACTGTTTACCTTCTGCAAACAGTACGAACTGATAGAAGCAGTAAAAATAATGTGTACTGGATAGCACTGAGAGACGCAAATTCAATTTAGCTTTCTAATTTCTGCTTGCGTTTCATTAAAAAAAAAATCTGGTTAGCAGAGGATGGTTTCGATCCATCGACCTCTGGGTTATGGGCCCAGCACGCTTCCGCTGCGCCACTCTGCTCTCAGCCACTTCAGAAAAGACTAGAACTCACAATCCATGGCTTAGGAGGCCAGTGTCTTAGGCCACTGGGGTACTGTGTAAACAGTATGACCTATACAAACTGTTGGAAGAGGTAAAAACAAATGTATAATGGCAATGAGACATGCCATGAAACGACAATTTTTTTTGTTTTTTTTGTTCGCACTTAAAATCTAAAAAGAAACTGTTAGCAGAGGATGGTTTCGATCCATCGACCTCTGGGTTATGGGCCCAGCACGCTTCCGCTGCGCCACTCTGCTCTCAGCCACTTCAGAAAAGACTAGAACTCACAATCCATGGCTTAGGAGGCCAGTGTCTTAGGCCACTGGGGCACTGTTTACCTTCTGCAAACAGTACGAACTGATAGAAGCAGTAAAAATAATGTGTACTGGATAGCACTGAGAGACGCAAATTCAATTTAGCTTTCTAATTTCTGCTTGCGTTTCATAAAAAAAAAAATCTGGTTAGCAGAGGATGGTTTCGATCCATCGACCTCTGGGTTATGGGCCCAGCACGCTTCCGCTGCGCCACTCTGCTTCCAGCCACCCAGAAAGACTAGAACTCACAATCCATGGCTTAGGAGGCCAGTGTATCCATTAGGCCACTGGGGCACTGTTTACCTTCTGCAAACAGTACGAACTGATAGAAGCAGTAAAAACAATGTGTACTGGATAGCACTGAGAGACGCAAATGAAATTTAGCTTTCTAATTTCTGCTTGCGTTTCATAAAAAAAAAATCTGGTTAGCAGAGGATGGTTTCGATCCATCGACCTCTGGGTTATGGGCCCAGCACGCTTCCGCTGCGCCACTCTGCTCTCAGCCACTTCAGAAAAGACTAGAACTCACAATCCATGGCTTAGGAGGCCAGTGTCTTAGGCCACTGGGGTACTGTGTAAACAGTATGACCTATACAAACTGTTGGAAGAGGTAAAAACAAATGTATAATGGCAATGAGACATGCCATGAAACGACAATTTTTTTTGTTTTTTTTGTTCGCACTTAAAATCTAAAAAGAAACTGTTTAGCAGAGGATGGTTTCGATCCATCGACCTCTGGGTTATGGGCCCAGCACGCTTCCGCTGCGCCACTCTGCTCTCAGCCACTTCAGAAAAGACTAGAACTCACAATCCATGGCTTAGGAGGCCAGTGTCTTAGGCCACTGGGGCACTGTTTACCTTCTGCAAACAGTACGAACTGATAGAAGCAGTAAAAATAATGTGTACTGGATAGCACTGAGAGACGCAAATTCAATTTAGCTTTCTAATTTCTGCTTGCGTTTCATTAAAAAAAAAATCTGGTTAGCAGAGGATGGTTTCGATCCATCGACCTCTGGGTTATGGGCCCAGCACGCTTCCGCTGCGCCACTCTGCTCTCAGCCACTTCAGAAAAGACTAGAACTCACAATCCATGGCTTAGGAGGCCAGTGTCTTAGGCCACTGGGGCACTGTTTACCTTCTGCAAACAGTACGAACTGATAGAAGCAGTAAAAATAATGTGTACTGGATAGCACTGAGAGACGCAAATTCAATTTAGCTTTCTAATTTCTGCTTGCGTTTCATAAAAAAAAAATCTGGTTAGCAGAGGATGGTTTCGATCCATCGACCTCTGGGTTATGGGCCCAGCACGCTTCCGCTGCGCCACTCTGCTCCAGCCACCCAGAAAAGACTAGAACTCACAATCCATGGCTTAGGAGGCCAGTGTCCTTAGGCCACTGGGGCACTGTTTACCTTCTGCAAACAGTACGAACTGATAGAAGCAGTAAAAACAATGTGTACTGGATAGCACTGAGAGACGCAAATGAAATTTAGCTTTCTAATTTCTGCTTGCGTTTCATTAAAAAAAAAATCTGGTTAGCAGAGGATGGTTTCGATCCATCGACCTCTGGGTTATGGGCCCAGCACGCTTCCGCTGCGCCACTCTGCTCTCAGCCACTTCAGAAAAGACTAGAACTCACAATCCATGGCTTAGGAGGCCAGTGTCTTAGGCCACTGGGGCACTGTTTACCTTCTGCAAACAGTACGAACTGATAGAAGCAGTAAAAATAATGTGTACTGGATAGCACTGAGAGACGCAAATTCAATTTAGCTTTCTAATTTCTGCTTGCGTTTCATTAAAAAAAATCTGGTTAGCAGAGGATGGTTTCGATCCATCGACCTCTGGGTTATGGGCCCAGCACGCTTCCGCTGCGCCACTCTGCTCTCAGCCACTTCAGAAAAGACTAGAACTCACAATCCATGGCTTAGGAGGCCAGTGTCTTAGGCCACTGGGGTACTGTGTAAACAGTATGACCTATACAAACTGTTGGAAGAGGTAAAAACAAATGTATAATGGCAATGAGACATGCCATGAAACGACAATTTTTTTTGTTTTTTTTGTTCGCACTTAAAATCTAAAAAGAAACTGTTTAGCAGAGGATGGTTTCGATCCATCGACCTCTGGGTTATGGGCCCAGCACGCTTCCGCTGCGCCACTCTGCTCTCAGCCACTTCAGAAAAGACTAGAACTCACAATCCATGGCTTAGGAGGCCAGTGTCTTAGGCCACTGGGGTACTGTGTAAACAGTATGAACTATACAAACTGTTGGAAGAGGTAAAAACAAATGTATAATGGCAATGAGACATGCCATGAACGACAATTTTTTTTGTTTTTTTTGTTCGCACTTAAAATCTAAAAAGAAACTGTTTAGCAGAGGATGGTTTCGATCCATCGACCTCTGGGTTATGGGCCCAGCACGCTTCCGCTGCGCCACTCTGCTCTCAGCCACTTCAGAAAAGACTAGAACTCACAATCCATGGCTTAGGAGGCCAGTGTCTTAGGCCACTGGGGCACTGTTTACCTTCTGCAAACAGTACGAACTGATAGAAGCAGTAAAAAAATGTGTACTGGATAGCACTGAGAGACGCAAATTCAATTTAGCTTTCTAATTTCTGCTTGCGTTTCATAAAAAAAAAAATCTGGTTAGCAGAGGATGGTTTCGATCCATCGACCTCTGGGTTATGGGCCCAGCACGCTTCCGCTGCGCCACTCTGCTCCATCCACCCAGAAAAGACTTGAACTCACAATCCATGGCTTAGGAGGCCAGTGTCATTAGGCCACTGGGGCACTGTTTACCTTCTGCAAACAGTACGAACTGATAGAAGCAGTAAAAACAATGTGTACTGGATAGCACTGAGAGACGCAAATGAAATTTAGCTTTCTAATTTCTGCTTGCGTTTCATTAAAAAAAAAATCTGGTTAGCAGAGGATGGTTTCGATCCATCGACCTCTGGGTTATGGGCCCAGCACGCTTCCGCTGCGCCACTCTGCTCTCAGCCACTTCAGAAAAGACTAGAACTCACAATCCATGGCTTAGGAGGCCAGTGTCTTAGGCCACTGGGGTACTGTGTAAACAGTATGACCTATACAAACTGTTGGAAGAGGTAAAACAAATGTATAATGGCAATGAGACATGCCATGAAACGACAATTTTTTAGTTTTTTTTGTTCGCACTTAAAATCTAAAAAGAAACTGTTTAGCAGAGGATGGTTTCGATCCATCGACCTCTGGGTTATGGGCCCAGCACGCTTCCGCTGCGCCACTCTGCTCTCAGCCACTTCAGAAAAGACTAGAACTCACAATCCATGGCTTAGGAGGCCAGTGTCTTAGGCCACTGGGGCACTGTTTACCTTCTGCAAACAGTACGAACTGATAGAAGCAGTAAAAATAATGTGTACTGGATAGCACTGAGAGACGCAAATTCAATTTAGCTTTCTAATTTCTGCTTGCGTTTCATTAAAAAAAAAATCTGGTTAGCAGAGGATGGTTTCGATCCATCGACCTCTGGGTTATGGGCCCAGCACGCTTCCGCTGCGCCACTCTGCTCTCAGCCACTTCAGAAAAGACTAGAACTCACAATCCATGGCTTAGGAGGCCAGTGTCTTAGGCCACTGGGGTACTGTGTAAACAGTATGACCTATACAAACTGTTGGAAGAGGTAAAAACAAATGTATAATGGCAATGAGACATGCCATGAAACGACAATTTTTTTTGTTTTTTTTGTTCGCACTTAAAATCTAAAAAGAAACTGTTTAGCAGAGGATGGTTTCGATCCATCGACCTCTGGGTTATGGGCCCAGCACGCTTCCGCTGCGCCACTCTGCTCTCAGCCACTTCAGAAAAGACTAGAACTCACAATCCATGGCTTAGGAGGCCAGTGTCTTAGGCCACTGGGGCACTGTTTACCTTCTGCAAACAGTACGAACTGATAGAAGCAGTAAAAATAATGTGTACTGGATAGCACTGAGAGACGCAAATTCAATTTAGCTTTCTAATTTCTGCTTGCGTTTCATTAAAAAAAAAATCTGGTTAGCAGAGGATGGTTTCGATCCATCGACCTCTGGGTTATGGGCCCAGCACGCTTCCGCTGCGCCACTCTGCTCTCAGCCACTTCAGAAAAGACTAGAACTCACAATCCATGGCTTAGGAGGCCAGTGTCTTAGGCCACTGGGGCACTGTTTACCTTCTGCAAACAGTACGAACTGATAGAAGCAGTAAAAATAATGTGTACTGGATAGCACTGAGAGACGCAAATTCAATTTAGCTTTCTAATTTCTGCTTGCGTTTCATAAAAAAAAAAATCTGGTTAGCAGAGGATGGTTTCGATCCATCGACCTCTGGGTTATGGGCCCAGCACGCTTCCGCTGCGCCACTCTGCTTCCAGCCACCCAGAAAAGACTTGAACCCACAATCCATGGCTTAGGAGGCCAGTGTCTTAGGCCATTACTGGGGCACTGTTTACCTTCTGCAAACAGTACGAACTGATAGAAGCAGTAAAAACAATGTGTACTGGATAGCACTGAGAGACGCAAATGAAATTTAGCTTTCTAATTTCTGCTTGCGTTTCATTAAAAAAAAAATCTGGTTAGCAGAGGATGGTTTCGATCCATCGACCTCTGGGTTATGGGCCCAGCACGCTTCCGCTGCGCCACTCTGCTCTCAGCCACTTCAGAAAAGACTAGAACTCACAATCCATGGCTTAGGAGGCCAGTGTCTTAGGCCACTGGGGCACTGTTTACCTTCTGCAAACAGTACGAACTGATAGAAGCAGTAAAAATAATGTGTACTGGATAGCACTGAGAGACGCAAATTCAATTTAGCTTTCTAATTTCTGCTTGCGTTTCATTAAAAAAAATCTGGTTAGCAGAGGATGGTTTCGATCCATCGACCTCTGGGTTATGGGCCCAGCACGCTTCCGCTGCGCCACTCTGCTCTCAGCCACTTCAGAAAAGACTAGAACTCACAATCCATGGCTTAGGAGGCCAGTGTCTTAGGCCACTGGGGTACTGTAAACAGTATGACCTATACAAACTGTTGGAAGAGGTAAAAACAAATGTATAATGGCAATGAGACATGCCATGAAACGACAATTTTTTTTGTTTTTTTTGTTCGCACTTAAAATCTAAAAAGAAACTGTTTAGCAGAGGATGGTTTCGATCCATCGACCTCTGGGTTATGGGCCCAGCACGCTTCCGCTGCGCCACTCTGCTCTCAGCCACTTCAGAAAAGACTAGAACTCACAATCCATGGCTTAGGAGGCCAGTGTCTTAGGCCACTGGGGTACTGTGTAAACAGTATGACCTATACAAACTGTTGGAAGAGGTAAAAACAAATGTATAATGGCAATGAGACATGCCATGAAACGACAACAATTTTTTGTTTTTTTTGTTCGCACTTAAAATCTAAAAAGAAACTGTTTAGCAGAGGATGGTTTCGATCCATCGACCTCTGGGTTATGGGCCCAGCACGCTTCCGCTGCGCCACTCTGCTCTCAGCCACTTCAGAAAAGACTAGAACTCACAATCCATGGCTTAGGAGGCCAGTGTCTTAGGCCACTGGGGCACTGTTTACCTTCTGCAAACAGTACGAACTGATAGAAGCAGTAAAAATAATGTGTACTGGATAGCACTGAGAGACGCAAATTCAATTTAGCTTTCTAATTTCTGCTTGCGTTTCAAAAAAAAAAATCTGGTTAGCAGAGGATGGTTTCGATCCATCGACCTCTGGGTTATGGGCCCAGCACGCTTCCGCTGCGCCACTCTGCTTCCATCCACCCAGAAAAGACTTGAAACCACAATCCCTGGCTTAGGAGGCCAGTGCCTTATCCATTAGGCCACTGGGGCACTGTTTACCTTCTGCAAACAGTACGAACTGATAGAAGCAGTAAAAACAATGTGTACTGGATAGCACTGAGAGACGCAAATTCAATTTAGCTTTCTAATTTCTGCTTGCGTTTCATTAAAAAAAAAAAATCTGGTTAGCAGAGGATGGTTTCGATCCATCGACCTCTGGGTTATGGGCCCAGCACGCTTCCGCTGCGCCACTCTGCTCTCAGCCACTTCAGAAAAGACTAGAACTCACAATCCATGGCTTAGGAGGCCAGTGTCTTAGGCCACTGGGGTACTGTGTAAACAGTATGACCTATACAAACTGTTGGAAGAGGTAAAAACAAATGTATAATGGCAATGAGACATGCCATGAAACGACAATTTTTTTTTTTTTTGTTCGCACTTAAAATCTAAAAAGAAACTGTTTAGCAGAGGATGGTTTCGATCCATCGACCTCTGGGTTATGGGCCCAGCACGCTTCCGCTGCGCCACTCTGCTCTCAGCCACTTCAGAAAAGACTAGACTCCACAATCCATGGCTTAGGAGGCCAGTGTTTGGCCACTGGGGCACTGTTTACCTTCTGCAACAGTACGACTGATAGAAGCAGTAAAAATAGATGTGTACTGGATAGCACTGAGAGACGCAAATTCAATTTAGCTTTCTAAATTTCTGCTTGCGTTTCATTAAAAAAAAAAATCTGGTTAGCAGAGGATGGTTTCGATCCATCGACCTCTGGGTTATGGGCCCAGCACGCTTCCCGCTGCGCCACTCTGCTCTCAGCCACTTCAGAAAAGCTAGAACTCACAATCCCTGGTATTAGGAGGCCAGTGTCTTAGGCCACTGGGTACTGTGTAACAGTATGACCATATACAAACTGTTGGAAGAGGTAAAACAAATGTATAATGGCAATGAACATGCCATTGAAACGACAATTTTGTTTTTTTTTTTTGTTCGCACTTAAATCTAAAAACGAAACTGTTTAGCAGAGGATTGGTTTCGATCCATCGACCTCTGGTTATGGGCCCAGCACGCTTCCGCTGCGCCACTCTGCTCCAGCCACCCAGAAAAGACTAGAACTCACAATCCATGGCTTAGGAGGCCAGTGCCTTATCATTAGGCCACTGGGGCACTGTTTACCTTCTGCAAACAGTACGAACTGATAGAAGCAGTAAAAATAATGTGTACTGGATAGCACTGAGAGACGCAAATTCAATTTAGCTTTCTAATTCTGCTTGCGTTTCATTAAAAAAAAAATCTGGTTAGCAGAGGATGGTTTCGATCCATCGACCTCTGGGTTATGGGCCCAGCACGCTTCCGCTGCGCCACTCTGCTCTCAGCCACTTCAGAAAAGACTAGAACTCACAATCCATGGCTTAGGAGGCCAGTGTCTTAGGCCACTGGGGTACTGTGTAAACAGTATGACCTATACAAACTGTGGAAGAGGTAAAAACAAAGATAATGGCAATGAGAATGCATGACAGCACATGAAACGACAATTTTTTGTGTTTTTTTGTTCGCACTTAAAAAAAAAGAAACTGTTAGCAGAGGATGGTTTCGATCCATCGACCTCTGGGTTATGGGCCCAGCACGCTTCCGCTGCGCCACTCTGCTCTCAGCCACTTCAGAAAAGACTAGAACTCACAATCCATGGCTTAGGAGGCCAGTGTCTTAGGCCACTGGGGCACTGTTTACCTTCTGCAAACAGTACGAACTGATAGAAGCAGTAAAAATAATGTGTACTGGATAGCACTGAGAGACGCAAATTCAATTTAGCTTTCTAATTCTGCTTGCGTTTCATAAAAAAAAAAATCTGGTTAGCAGAGGATGGTTTCGATCCATCGACCTCTGGGTTATGGGCCCAGCACGCTTCCGCTGCGCCACTCTGCTTCCAGCCACCCAGAAAAGACTAGAACCACAATCCATGGCTTAGGAGGCCAGTGCTTATCATTAGGCCACTGGGGCACTGTTACCTTCTGCAAACAGTACGAACTGATAGAAGCAGTAAAAATAATGTGTACTGGATAGCACTGAGAGACGCAAAATCAATTAGCTTTCTAATTTCTGCTTGCGTTTCATTAAAAAAAAATCTGGTTAGCAGAGGATGGTTTCGATCCATCGACCTCTGGGTTATGGGCCCAGCACGCTTCCGCTGCGCCACTCTGCTCTCAGCCACTTCAGAAAAGACTAGAACTCACAATCCATGGCTTAGGAGGCCAGTGTCTTAGGCCACTGGGGTACTGTGTAAACAGTATGACCTATACAAACTGTTGGAAGAGTAAAAACAAATGTATAATGGCAATGAGACATGCCATGAAACGACAATTTTTTGTTTTTTTGTTCGCATTAAAATCTAAAAAGAAACTGTTAGCAGAGGATGGTTTCGATCCATCGACCTCTGGGTTATGGGCCCAGCACGCTTCCGCTGCGCCACTCTGCTCTCAGCCACTTCAGAAAAGACTAGAACTCACAATCCATGGCTTAGGAGGCCAGTGTCTTAGGCCACTGGGGCACTGTTTACCTTCTGCAAACAGTACGAACTGATAGAAGCAGTAAAAATAATGTGTACTGGATAGCACTGAGAGACGCAAATTCAATTTAGCTTTCTAATTTCTGCTGCGTTTCATTAAAAAAAAATCTGGTTAGCAGAGGATGGTTTCGATCCATCGACCTCTGGGTTATGGGCCCAGCACGCTTCCGCTGCGCCACTCTGCTTCCATCCAACCAGAAGACTTGAACCCACAATCCTGGCTTAGGAGGCCAGTGCTTATCCATTAGGCCACTGGGGCACTGTTTACCTTCTGCAAACAGTACGAACTGATAGAAGCAGTAAAAAAATGTGTACTGGATAGCACTGAGAGACGCAAATGAAATTTAGCTTTCTAATTTCTGCTTGCGTTTCATAAAAAAAAAAATCTGGTTAGCAGAGGATGGTTTCGATCCATCGACCTCTGGGTTATGGGCCCAGCACGCTTCCGCTGCGCCACTCTGCTCTCAGCCACTTCAGAAAAGACTAGAACTCACAATCCATGGCTTAGGAGGCCAGTGTCTTAGGCCACTGGGGTACTGTGTAAACAGTATGACCTATACAAACTGTTGGAAGAGGTAAAAACAAATGTATAATGGCAATGAGACATGCCATGAAACGACAATTTTTTTGTTTTTTTTGTTCGCACTTAAAATCTAAAAAGAAACTGTTTAGCAGAGGATGGTTTCGATCCATCGACCTCTGGTTATGGGCCCAGCACGCTTCCGCTGCGCCACTCTGCTCTCAGCCACTTCAGAAAAGACTAGAACTCACAATCCATGGCTTAGGAGGCCAGTGTCTTAGGCCACTGGGGCACTGTTTACCTTCTGCAAACAGTACGAACTGATAGAAGCAGTAAAAATAATGTGTACTGGATAGCACTGAGAGACGCAAATTCAATTTAGCTTTCTAATTTCTGCTTGCGTTCATTAAAAAAAAATCTGGTTAGCAGAGGATGGTTTTCGATCCATCGACCCTCTGGGTTATGGGCCAGCACGCATTCCGCTGCGCCACTATGCTTCCATCCAACCCAGCTGGGACTTGAACCCACAATCCCTGGCTTTAGGAGGCCAGTGACTTATACATTAGGCCACTGGGGCACTGTTTACCTTCTGCAAACAGTACGAACTGATAGAAGCAGTAAAAACAAGTGTGTCCTGGATAGCAATGAGAGACGCAAATGAAATTAGCTTTCTAATTTCTGCTTGCGTTTCCATTAAAAAAAAAATCTGGTTAGCAGAGGATGGTTTCGATCCATCGACCTCTGGGTTATGGGCCCCAGCACGCTTCCGCTGCGCCACTCTGCTCTCAGCCACTTCAGAAAAGACTAGAACTCACAATCCATGGCTTAGGAGGCCAGTGTCTTAGGCCACTGGGGTACTGTGTAAACAGTATGACCTATACAAACTGTTGGAAGAGGTAAAAACAAATGTATAATGGCAATGAGACATGCCATGAAACGACAATTTTTTTTGTTTTTTTTGTTCGCACTTAAAATCTAAAAAGAAACTGTTTAGCAGAGGATGGTTTCGATCCATCGACCTCTGGGTTATGGGCCCAGCACGCTTCCGCTGCGCCACTCTGCTCTCAGCCACTTCAGAAAAGACTAGAACTCACAATCCATGGCTTAGGAGGCCAGTGTCTTAGGCCACTGGGGCACTGTTTACCTTCTGCAAACAGTACGAACTGATAGAAGCAGTAAAAATAATGTGTACTGGATAGCACTGAGAGACGCAAATTCAATTTAGCTTTCTAATTTCTGCTTGCGTTTCATAAAAAAAAAAATCTGGTTAGCAGAGGATGGTTTCGATCCATCGACCTCTGGGTTATGGGCCCAGCACGCATCCGCTGCGCCACTCTGCTTCCATCCAACCCAGATGGGACTTGAACCCACAATCCCTGGCTTAGGAGGCCAGTGACTTATCCATTAGGCCACTGGGGCACTGTTTACCTTCTGCAAACAGTACGAACTGATAGAAGCAGTAAAAACAATGTGTACTGGATAGCACTGAGAGACGCAAATGAAATTTAGCTTTCTAATTTCTGCTTGCGTTTCATAAAAAAAAAATCTGGTTAGCAGAGGATGGTTTCGATCCATCGACCTCTGGGTTATGGGCCCAGCACGCTTCCGCTGCGCCACTCTGCTCTCAGCCACTTCAGAAAAGACTAGAACTCACAATCCATGGCTTAGGAGGCCAGTGTCTTAGGCCACTGGGGCACTGTTACCTTCTGCAAACAGTACGAACTGATAGAAGCAGTAAAAATAATGTGTACTGGATAGCACTGAGAGACGCAAATTCAATTTAGCTTTCTAATTTCTGCTTGCGTTTCATTAAAAAAAATCTGGTTAGCAGAGGATGGTTTCGATCCATCGACCTCTGGGTTATGGGCCCAGCACGCTTCCGCTGCGCCACTCTGCTCTCAGCCACTTCAGAAAAGACTAGAACTCACAATCCATGGCTTAGGAGGCCAGTGTCTTAGGCCACTGGGGTACTGTGTAAACAGTATGACCTATACAAACTGTTGGAAGAGGTAAAAACAAATGTATAATGGCAATGAGACATGCCATGAAACGACATTTTTTTGTTTTTTTGTTCGCACTAAAATTAAAAAAAGAAACTGTTTAGCAGAGGATGGTTTCGATCCATCGACCTCTGGGTTATGGGCCCAGCACGCTTCCGCTGCGCCACTCTGCTCTCAGCCACTTCAGAAAAGACTAGAACTCACAATCCATGGCTTAGGAGGCCAGTGTCTTAGGCCACTGGGGTACTGTGTAAACAGTATGACCTATACAAACTGTTGGAAGAGGTAAAAACAAATGTATAATGGCAATGAGACATGCATGAAACGACAATTTTTTTGTTTTTTTGTTCGCACTTAAAATCTAAAAAGAAACTGTTTAGCAGAGGATGGTTTCGATCCATCGACCTCTGGGTTATGGGCCCAGCACGCTTCCGCTGCGCCACTCTGCTCTCAGCCACTTCAGAAAAGACTAGAACTCACAATCCATGGCTTAGGAGGCCAGTGTCTTAGGCCACTGGGGCACTGTTTACCTTCTGCAAACAGTACGAACTGATAGAAGCAGTAAAAATAATGTGTACTGGATAGACTGAGAGACGCAAATTCAATTTAGTTTCTATTTCTGCTTGCGTTTCATAAAAAAAAAAATCTGGTTAGCAGAGGATGGTTTCGATCCATCGACCTCTGGGTTATGGGCCCAGCACGCTTCCGCTGCGCCACTCTGCTCCAGCCACCCAGATGGGACTGAACCCACAATCCATGGCTTAGGAGGCCAGTGACTTATCCATTAGGCCACTGGGGCACTGTTTACCTTCTGCAAACAGTACGAACTGATAGAAGCAGTAAAAAACAATGTGTACTGGATAGCACTGAGAGACGCAAATGAAATTTAGCTTTCTAATTTCTGCTTGCGTTTCATTAAAAAAAATCTGGTTAGCAGAGGATGGTTTCGATCCATCGACCTCTGGGTTATGGGCCCAGCACGCTTCCGCTGCGCCACTCTGCTCTCAGCCACTTCAGAAAAGACTAGAACTCACAATCCATGGCTTAGGAGGCCAGTGTCTTAGGCCACTGGGGTACTGTGTAAACAGTATGACCTATACAAATGTTGGAAGAGGTAAAAACAAATGTATAAGGCAATGAGACATGCCATGAAAGACAATTAGCTTTTAGTTTTTTTGCGTCGCACTTAAAATAAAAAGAAAACTGTTAGCAGAGGATGGTTTCGATCCATCGACCTCTGGGTTATGGGCCCAGCACGCTTCCGCTGCGCCACTCTGCTCTCAGCCACTTCAGAAAAGACTAGAACTCACAATCATGGCTTAGGAGGCCAGTGTCTTAGGCCACTGGGGCACTGTTTACCTTCTGCAAACAGTACGAACTGATAGAAGCAGTAAAAATAATGTGTACTGGATAGCACTGAGAGACGCAAATTCAATTTAGCTTTCTAATTTCTGCTTGCGTTTCATTAAAAAAAAATCTGGTTAGCAGAGGATGGTTTCGATCCATCGACCTCTGGGTTATGGGCCCAGCACGCTTCCGCTGCGCCACTCTGCTCTCAGCCACTTCAGAAAAGACTAGAACTCACAATCCATGGCTTAGGAGGCCAGTGTCTTAGGCCACTGGGGTACTGTGTAAACAGTATGACTATACAAACTGTGGAAGAGGTAAAAACAAAGTATAATGGCATGAGACATGCCATGACGACAATTTTTAGTTTTTTTTGTTCGCACTTAAATCTAAAAAGAAAATGTTTAGCAGAGGATGGTTTCGATCCATCGACCTCTGGGTTATGGGCCCAGCACGCTTCCGCTGCGCCACTCTGCTCTCAGCCACTTCAGAAAAGACTAGAACTCACAATCCATGGCTTAGGAGGCCAGTGTCTTAGGCCACTGGGGCACTGTTTACCTTCTGCAAACAGTACGAACTGATAGAAGCAGTAAAAAATAATGTGTACTGGATAGCACTGAGAGACGCAAATTCAATTTAGCTTTCTAATTTCTGCTTGCGTTTCATTAAAAAAAAAATCTGGTTAGCAGAGGATGGTTTCGATCCATCGACCTCTGGGTTATGGGCCCAGCACGCTTCCGCTGCGCCACTCTGCTCTCAGCCACTTCAGAAAAGACTAGAACTCACAATCCATGGCTTAGGAGGCCAGTGTCTTAGGCCACTGGGGTACTGTGTAAACAGTATGACCTATACAAACTGTTGGAAGAGGTAAAAACAAATGTATAATGGCAATGAGACATGCCATGAAACGACAATTTTTTTGTTTTTGTTCGCACTTAAATCTAAAAAGAAACTGTTTAGCAGAGGATGGTTTCGATCCATCGACCTCTGGGTTATGGGCCCAGCACGCTTCCGCTGCGCCACTCTGCTTCATCCACCCAGATGGGACTTGAAACCACAATCCTGGCTTAGGAGGCCAGTATCTTAGGCCACTGGGGCACTGTTTACCTCTGCAAACAGTACGAACTGATAGAAGCAGTAAAAATAATGTGTA